>NW_026462168.1:0-22585 GCF_021730395.1 Mercenaria mercenaria | reverse complement strand
TTTTTTTTTTTTTTTTTTTTTTTTTTTAACAATAACTTCCCTTAATTGATACATAAAAACTTATATTTGGAACTTTTTTGATGATTGACCGTAGGAAAAACCAAGTACCACTATTCGTGGTACAACATAGATATTACTTTCAAATTTTTAAGCGTATTTTAACGTATCTCAACTGGTAAGAGTTTTTTTGTGGACTTAGAAAAACAACAGAATAACCATAAATTACTAAACAACCTCAAATTTAAAAATCGCATTTGGACAAAGACATGTTCTATTTGCTAATATGCTGTGACGGGTAAATTTATTGTGACATTCTGGCACTCTTGTTTGTAAAGCTAGGTCTGAACTGTTCTAAAGGTCCTGGGCAAGCTTTTAAATACGGTAATGGCCAACATCCCCCCCGCGGCATAATTTGAACAATTTGAAGAAGTTGTCAAATATCCTCTCCATATATGCTCTTGCCTCTGTTATGTACCCCTGGGGATTAGTGTTTATTCCACAGTTTATTCCAAAAATATTTTTCTTGTAGATGAAAAGCTGACATGTTTTGCTAAACCTCAGGTATTTTCAAACGTTATAAAGTGCTGCCAATGTTTCCCTATTTTTATTATAGCAAAACAAAAGAAGTCCACATGTATACATTTAGAAGGGATGACACCTGCGATGTTGACCCCTGACTGAAGCCTTATGCAGAATGCGAACTTTCGATTTGCAAGTTTAGCCTGTTGAATTTACTTTCCATTTTCATAACTTCCGGAAAATTCTGAAGGTTGTCTGACGTCCAATGTGTTTGAGTTGTCAAAAAATGTGCGAGATTTTAATAAAGATTTGCCTGTGTCCTAATTATTATGTCATTGCGCGCGCTCTGTGGTACAGGTGCATAGCTTAAAAAGCAGGTGCCTGTGGATAAAAACTATTTCAAAAATCAAGACTGTAATGCCAAGTTGCCTCAAGTTGAGCTTTTGTTAGATCGCCCTGTGTGTGTCTCAACAATTTGACTGTTAAAACTCTTAGAAGTCCAAATTTTAATGGAACTTGGTCAGAATGCACCACTGATTAAAATCTTGGGAAAAAATAATATTGGGTCATCCCCCCTGGAGTCAAAAACAAAGGTCACCATGTCAAATCAATGGAAAAGCTTGTTAACCTTTAAATATATGCCCAGATTCGTACAAAAACTAGCTATATAAACTTGGTTAGAATGTTAATCTTGTTGATCTTTAGATCAAGTTTAAATCTGTGTCATGTGGGGGTCAGAAACTAGGTCACTGGGTAAAAAAATCAAAGGAAAATCTTGTTAGCGCTTTAGAGACAGCATTTATAACCATATCTTGATGAAACATGATCAGAAAAGTAATCTGAGGGTCTTTTAGATTAAGTTTTAACCTCGTCAGTAGGTCAAAAACTAGGTCCACCAAGGTCAATCAGAGAAAAGCTACTTGTTAACACTCTAGAGGCCACATTTATGACCATACTTAATGAACCTTGTCAGAATGTTAATCATGATGTATCTTTAGTTACAATTTTGAATCTAGGACAAGGTTGAAATTTAGGCCAAGTTCTAATCTGGGTCAAGTGGGTTCAAAAACCTAGATCACCAGGTCAAAAAAAAATCAAAGGAAAAAGCTTGATAACACTTTAGAGCCCATTTATGACTATACCTTCAGAAACTTGTCAGAATGTAACCTTGTGATCTTTAGTTACAATTTGAATAAACCAAAGGTACACCTTTAAAGTTTGAAACTCGTGAGAAATTAAATCAAATGTTTGTCTTGATATCACTCTAGGACAAGTTTGAAATTTGGGTCGCCGCGTGGATTAAAAACTAGGTCCCCAGGTCAAATCATCAAAAGCTGTTAGCACTTGAGAGGTGCACATTTATGACTTGTAATTTCTTGTGATTAAAGCACTTGTTTCATACGACTGTCACAGATAACAAGAAGCTGACCGTATGACAGATAAGCTTAACGATCCGAAATATGTCCCAGAAGCATAAACTATTACACAAAATGTAAATTACAAAAGAGTTTAATTTCGAAAAGGGGAAAAAACTTTTGACAACAATGCATAACAGGACTTGATGCTATCGACTATTTTATAACCCCTAAAGCACTGTGAAGTTTCAATTTCAAAATCTGCATTAGTTTTGAGACAGTAACTTGCATGTCAAACTTAAACCATAATATTCTATGTCCAAAATTGCATAAATTACTCAAAATACATGTCCGAGTTATTTGACCCAGTGAGTAGGTAATTTACCTAAAAAAAAGAATTAAGTTCAAGCATATGCCTTTTAAGTAAACAGCCAGTATGTACTTGCACGTAAAACATAAAACCAGAATTTTCTAAGGCCAAAAGGTGCATGATTTGGCCAAAATAAAGGTCAGAGTTATGGGACTTGATGCTATTTTATAACCCCGAAGACACATGTGAAGTTTCAATTCAATATCTGCCTTAGTTTTTGATACAGTAATCTGCATGTAAAGATTGGCCTTGGCCTTGACTAGTATGTGACCCAAACATCAAAAGGGACTGTTACAAGAGAAGTTTTTGGCCTGATTATATTTAGCATGACATATATGAAGTTTGAGAGTCCTAGGCTCAAATGCTTTATTTGTGTACTAGCAAGACTGTTTCTTACCCTAGAAGACTTAAATAAGACTTTTTTTTTATTCATTTTCTATGTTTAATCCTTGAAAAAAGGATAATTTTAAACACTACCACTATACAGCATAATGGCCGATAACCCCCTCACTGCAAAACTGGGAATGGGTGTGTATTGGTGAGTAATACCAGAAAACAGGATTTATCCTATAATGTCGATATCTAGAATTTTTTGACAGCGATTAGCAGTTTTGCAAAATTGAATCCGCTTTTGCCTAGTAATCGTCCAAGTCCTAATTTTGATTTGAAATTAAGGGAGGTAATTTGAAAAAAAAATCAGTCTATAGTTATCTACCCTGATTGTCTCAGTCCAACTTATGACAATACTTAAAGTTCAAATGAGTCCAATAAATACTTCTGAGATAAATCAATTTTTATTAAAATCAGGGGAGGTAATCATTCATTGGTACTAATACATGTTGAAGATACAGAGTACAATGCCTTTAACAGCATTATATTAGAAAAGGTATTCAATATCGATAAACCTTCAATCAGCAGTTGTTACCTAACATGACCTAGTCTTACCATGGAAAACATAAATATCTTTTCAAACCAATCTCATTAGAAGCTGCTAGGTATATTCATGTACATAAACAAGAGGGTCATGATGACCCTGGATCGCTCACCTGAGTAATATGAGCTACATGTGTCAAATGTCAAACTGATGATAAAATATTAAGAAAGGCAGTAGGTTACATTCAATAAAAAAACCAAACAAGAGGGCCATGAAGACCCTGTATCGCTCACCTGACCTATTGACCTAAAAATCATCAACATCCTCTAGAGTGTTTTACAAGCTTTTTCCTTTGATTAGACCTGGTGACCTTAGTTTTTGAACCCAGAATGGAACCTTGAGTCTATAGATCATCAAGAATAACATTCTGACCAAGTTTAATTAAGATATTGGCATAAATGTGGCCTCTATAGAGCAAACAACTTATTCCTTTGATTGACCTATGACCTAGATTTTGATCCTAACAGACCCAGATTCAAACTGGACCTTAAGATCATCAACATTAACATTCCTGACTAAGTTTATGAAGATACATCATAAATGGCCTGCTTCTACAGTGTTAACAAGCTTTCCCTTTGTGTTATGACTCAACTATACCCAACACATGTTAATGTTTTGAAATACATATCACATTATTCAATGGTCAATGAAATACAGTTTTACGATTTGTGTGCAAAACTGTGTAGTCCCAAAATATTTCAACGCTGTATCTTAAAAAAAAACAAGAAAGTAGGTCAGTAGTCAAGTGTCACAATCAAGTAACAACATATTACTTGGGGTCCATCAGGTTATTATAAATTAAATAGTCTTGGAAATAGGATCATAAGATTTGTTAAATATTTTTTACTTCCTACCTAACTCACATAATAACTAAGTGACCCCCGGGCGGCCTCTTTTAACCCCAGTGTAATAATTTGAACAATTTGGTAGAGGACTACTAGACAATGCATCAATACCAAATATCAAAGCTGAGGTCGTATGGTTTTCCTGGACAAGAAGATTTGTAAATCTTTATTTTCTATATAAGTTACATAAAACTTGGGACCGCAAGGGCAAGCCTCATTCACCCCATGGGTACAATTTGAACAATTTTGGTTGAGGACCAGAATACAATGCTACAAACCAAATCGGTCTACAAGAGTTGTGGTTTCAGTCAAGAAGATTTTTAACGTTTTTTTTTCCTATATTAAGACTATGTAAACTGCGAACCCTCGGGGCGGGGCATATTGATCTAGATTGATAATTTTAATAATCTTGGGAGAAGAACCACTAGAGTATGCTACATACCAAATATCAAAGCCCTAGGCCATGAGGTTTTGTACAAGAAGATTTTCAAGTTTTTTCCTGTTATATAAACTATATAAACAATGTGACATCCCAGGGTGGGCCATAATTGGACCCTAGGGGGTAATTTTGAACAATCTTGTCGAGACCACTAGATGATGCAACATACCAAATATCAAAGCCTAGGCCAAAGTGGTTTTGTACAAGAAATTTTCAAAGTTTTCCCAAAATAACTCTACATAAACCATGTGACCTCCGGGGCGGGGCCATAATTGACCCTAGGGGGATAATTTGAAAAATCTTGGTCGAGGACCACTAGATGATGCTACATACCGTGTATCAAATCCATAGGCCGATGTGTATTTGTAACAAGACGAATTCAAAATTTTCCTCTATATAACCTCTATATAAAACAATTGCCAACCGGAACGTGTGCCATAATTTTGTCCCTAGGGCGATAATTTGAACAATTTTTGGTAAGAGGACCACAAGATGATGCTAAACACCAGAATTATTCGCCCCTAGGCCCTATGTTTTTGGACAAGAAATTTTTTCCTTTCGGTTGCCATGGCAACCAATAGTTTCTGCATGGTATATTAAATTCTTTTGAACAATAAAGCAAGTGTTCCACCCAATGATCATTATCCTGTTACGTTTGGAGTAATTCTCCCAGTGTTTTATATGTCAGAAGAAGATTATTTTAGGAAACGTTGACGACGGACGGCGCACGACGCATGCCGTACAATAGACTGTCACAAAAGCTCAACCAGAGCCTTTGCTCAATTGTAAGCAAAAAAGGGGAGGTAATTTGTCATCAAATCAGTAAAATGTGTAACTTCATTGATTGAACCGAGTCAATCTGAATGGCCATAAAAATTAAATGTGAAACAAAGTGGAGGAATTCGAGACATAAATCAGGTCCAACGATAACTAAACCTGATCGTCTCAGTCCAGCTAATGACAATAATTTGAATTAAAATGAGACCTGTAAGTACTGCACTGATATTCTGGACCACAAACTTATGAATAAATGTAGATAATGACCATATCTATTTGCTGATTCAACCACAAACTTTACTTTACCAGTCAATAATACCATACAGTTTTGGATGATTCAGCAATTTTCAAAAATAATGTTAATTATAGCTTATATAGAGGTTTAACGTGAAGAAAAGACATAAAAAATACAACCATAACAAACAGGTAAAGAAGTTATGACAAACTAAATGCTTCATTTATGCATGTTAAATAAGGACTTTAATTGTTCTTTGCCTCAACTAAAACTTATACTACATAAATATGTTATTTTTACTCAAGACATTATTTCAGGAAAACTTAAACAATTTGGCCGAATAAGTCAAGCAAATTTGATTCCTAAACAGCCATGGTCCGAGTCAGCCTTTATTCGCAGTGAAAAATCTAAATTTCATTTCTAAAGCAGTAAAAAATCTAAATTTAATTTCTAAAGTAGTGTGAAAGTAATTTCTAAAGTCACTGATATTTTTCATGTAAATATACTATGTTAAACCCAAGTAGGAAACAGGCCGGTACTAGAAAATGCAGCTCACTAATGACAGTTAGAACCCCATCAGTTCATGAAGTCCATGATACAGTTATGAATCTCCAAGGAATTTTAATTGGAGTCTTGGAAATGCTTGTCCGTTTGCTGGTGTTAACAATAATTATTTAACATATACTGCCATCCCGTTAATCAGCATGTATTATACTGCCTCTACTTTTTGAGTTTGTATTTGAAGATTATTTGTAAGCATTAATTTCCATATAATAAAATTGACACTGTTTCTAATTCTGATATCAACACATTGTTTATAATCTTGTGAGACACACAATGTTTAAAATCACTTAAAAGTCATTCTGACTGCCTAACAAGTGTAATTAGTATTAAAAAATGAATAAGCTCATGTTTTCTATTCACATTTATACATGTTACGTTATAATGTGATAAAAATCTGTTCTTATTCTCATCTTAAATATTAACTAAACCAAACTAAGAAAGACCACCCCTCTAGAAAAATATATTGCACTCTGAAACATTCAAATAATAAAGGAAACACACCATCAACTATATACTTCTTTGCTATGTTGTCTAACCCAGTTTTCAGTTGATTTTCTGTCAATATACTCTGGCGTCTGTTTTTATGAAACAGTAAAGTTAATAAGTTTCACCATAGCGTTAGACTCCAATGCTGGAGTTGGAGACAGAAGAAATCTGCCCTTAAAACCCCTAAAAACACATGGCACTAAAACACTAAACAGTTCCAAATATAAGAATTCACTATATATCATACAAAAAGATAAGACTTATATCTGAACAGCATAATAGACGGCAATTAATTTAACTTATTACTCTTAAATACTTAAGCTAACATGGATTGGCTATTCCTCAAGTGTGAAATCCTTACCTTCATCCTTCACATGCTTTCCCCAAGAACCCCAGAAGAGGTTGACATCAAACGTCTTTGACGAGGTGCTAAGTAACTTCCATCCCCCATTGTCATGACCCATGTCTGAGCAGAATACACAATGAACCCTTTAGTACAACAACCAACACCTGACATCCCTATTCCAAAACTTTCAATTACAAAGCCCTGTATAAACAAATAAAGAATTAATGAAATGAATCAATCAAATGGGCCATAAAACGAAAGAAATACCGACAGAAGAACAACAAGACAGGACTGATTAGTCAGCATGATACTGGCGCTGGAATGAAATCGAAATAAGACCATGACCATGACCATGTACCGAATAAAGAATGAATGAATGAATAATGAATGAATGAATATGACTGACATGACTGAATGACTGAATGAATTGAATGAATAGACAACGAAACGGAAATGAATGACAAAAGGGATAAACATCAAACCAATGCTGTAAGCTAGGAATTTTTCTGTTTGTTTCACATTTTATTTATATAATCTGCAATTAATTCTTACAAAAATGTATGTTGTTTGATGTAATAGCACTTGGAAAGGCAGTACTTAACACTTTAATTATACTTTTGTATAACAGTTTAAAGAATAAAAGAATTTTTACCTGTAGGAAATTTACCAAAAAGGTGCAAACTGAAACAGAAAATCAACCCTACCAATTAATTTTTTGTGCTAATTCTTGCTAAATATAATTCAAAATGTTCTGTGTTTCTTATTGTTTGATGAGCATTGTAACGTAGTAATAGTAATAATTTTGAATCATTAAATAAGGCATCTATTAATTCCATGTGAATAACAAATTATCAATACACAACATAAAATTTATTTTGGCAAATAGCAAAACTATTTTATGGTTCTTTGATCCTTAAAGCAGATATGAAACAATATGCTAATATTCACACAAGAAAAACAGCAACATATGTATTCAAGTACAGCATTGTTAAGCTATTTCAATATTATATCATAATTTCTTGACATATAATTTTTATATAATAAAACTTATGTTTGGCCAATGACTATATAAGATTTCTATCCAAAAGAGTGGCATAATAAGCACAAAATACATGTCAGAGCTATGGGACTTGACCATGTGTAGGTTGTAATTGTTCTAGAAAAAGAAAAAAAAAATTTTTAAATCTGTATGCCTTTAAATTATTGCTGTATGGTACTTGCATGCCAAAACATTAACCAAGAATGTCTAAGACCAAGGGGGCATAATTTGGCCCAAAATGCAGAGTCAGAGTTGGGACTTGATGCTATCAACATTTTTTATAACACCAAAGACACATTTGAAGTTTCAGTTTAATATGTGCATTAGTTTTGGATCAAAGTAACTTAGCATGTATAAACCTTAACCATAATTTTTCTAATCCAAAAGGGGCCTAATTTTGCTCAAAATACATGTCAGAGTTATGGAACATGACCCACAGGAGGTTGGAAAATGCCCTAGAAACAGATAAAAGTAAGTTTCAAAGCTATATTGCCTTTAAGATAGCAATCTCCAGATAACATTTGATGCAATCTGGTATTTACCACCATATTTTTTGTGTCTGAATTGTGGGAATTGGAAATCAGAATTGTTATAAAATAATAATCAAGCCTAGCCTTTTCAGAAGTATTTGCTAAAACCATGCAATTGGGTACTATCCTTCATCAACCAATCTCACACAAACAATTGAGAATTTTTTTTTTAACAGTTAACAAGTGTAATAATAAATCATAACCCAGATGACTAAGTACAAAAACCTGTACTTGTAATGAACATGTTGAAAATTAGATTAAATAATACAGCAACACCTTTCTTAAATTGCTGTTTACATAACCTTGAATTATGCAAACATGTTGTATTTTAATTCATAGTACAAGGATATATTTTCACCCATCATTAATTTACTCTGAATACTTTTGTTCCTTACTGTTGTTCTTGTTTTTATCCCGACTTTTGAATGCAGTCAAGATTCAATTATCAATATACGCACGATGTGTTCACCACAAAATGCTTTCCATCAAAGAACTCAACAACTATCGGTGACACTACATCGTCACAAAGAGATAACTATCATTGTCAGTCAGGGTTGTAACTGTTTCAAGTTATCGCAGTTTATATCTCAATTTATGCTCTCTG
The DNA here is from genome assembly GCF_021730395.1 of Mercenaria mercenaria. Classification (NCBI taxonomy): domain Eukaryota; kingdom Metazoa; phylum Mollusca; class Bivalvia; order Venerida; family Veneridae; genus Mercenaria; species Mercenaria mercenaria. Next base: position 13,542 of record NW_026462168.1, on the reverse strand, counting down.
CAGAAGCACGTGAGATTGAAATATCATAATCACACTTACTATATATATTGGACACAGACCAGTGATGATTTATGCCTTTACCATAAAAAACCCGAAAGCGATAGCCGTGCATGTGGCTTTACATTATTAATACCACAGCCGACAACAAACTATACATTTTGTTTTCGTCAAAAATCTTCAGACAGATAACTCAAATTACACCTGTCAAAGCTAGTCTATTAAATTTAGTGTACAATAAGTTCCCAATTGTAGTTCATCGTAGAATAGTCCAACTAATTGTACGTGAGCCACGATATTCATAATTGTGATATTTTTTTGCATCTATAGGTCAATATCTTTCCTCCACGTACAACATAGAAAGTACTTTTTCTGTGTTGAGCCTTCCACGACGATTTCTGGGCGGAGAGGCGACGAAATTTAAATCGCATTCCAACTATTAAAAAACAAAAATATTAGTGAAATTTTATGATATCTGGTAAGAATATCCAATTTTTTTCCTTCCATTCAATGATGTATATAAGAATAATACGGCAAAACACGATATTTGCACGTTTTCAAACAAACACACCCCTTCAGTTACACAAATTTAACATGGCTCTGCCTAATGCATGCCTGCGATCGATAAACGACCAACCGCACTGGGTCAGCCATGTACAGTATGTAATGGCCGGCCGTGTAAAATACAGCGAGGTAACCCAAACTGAGACACATAGTGGAGTTTACGCATTTATTAACATTTTTTACAGTTATGTTTAAAACCATAAAATGATTCAGTTATATTTTGTAAAACACGATATTAGTGTAAATAAATTGCCAGATCATGTTATTTTAAAAACCTAAATGTAATTTTCACCACAAGAAAAGGGTCGTTAACGGGTTTTTCATGTAAAGAGAGGGATTATGACCTATCACGAAAATAGCTCAGAATCACATTTGACGTCATATTATTTGGACTAATCATAGAATAACAAGTAGACCTACGTGTTTTCAGTTCTTGAAGGCCTATGCCTGAGTGCATAAGAACAAAAGCCTCGCCTTATTCTACGATAAAACATACTTGGAACTTGTTTCTTTTGATATCTGCCGTTTCTTGAACAAGACTATTGTGAACAGATTCATTCATTTGTTTGACAAAAAAAGGAGATTTTAAAAATTAAGACCACAGCTACCCATAGAAATTACAACTAATTTTTCATGTTAAAGTGTCAAAGTTCATAATAAACATAAAAGTATTTATCAGGACATCAGTTTTACCTTAAGTCTATGCTGATACAATCACCACATCTATCATAGAATAGAGTGCGACTGCATGACATCTGCTGAACCGTACATCTCGAGTATAAAGTTCAGCATTATGATTTGTGTAGACATTAAAAACATCCTCCTACAAATATAAGAAGGGTTAATTATAAATGTCATTCCCTGTACAAACAGGGTTCGCACTCACGGACAAATTCAGTGTTTGTTTTCCAAATTCGCCGCCATTGAACATCATCCAGCGCGTGATAATATACAAAACATGTAAACGCGCTTTAAAATGCCTAGGTATGACTGAACCAAAATCAATTTAAAAGTAACTTGATCTATGTTAACCAATTATAATGCGCCAACAGTTTGAGAAAAATATTTGTCAGACTGTGAACATGTTTAAAAATCCATCCGCTACACCATCGCTATACTCTTCGGCCATTTTGGACAAATTTTCGACAGAAACGGTCATTTTCTAATCATATAGTGACATTAATTTGCTTTGTTATCAAAACACAACAGGACGAGAAATGAATTGGGATCAGTTACAAACGGAATTCATGTAAAGAAATCAACGAAAATGCAACTTTTGACTATTGAACAAGTTTTTTAGTAAGTGCCAACAAATCCGTTAAATTAGCAAATTCGTGCACATTGACAAGGTCATACTCTATTATCCTTGGGCTGACAATATCATAGGATAAAAGTATTTAAAAGACATATCTTTGAATGAAATATATGCACATTTTCACCAAAAAATAATTATAAATAAGCATGTGAGCAAGTTTTGAAAAACATATATAAACCTTGTACCTGGTCACGACCGTGTGATAATCACGCTACACCGGAATTGCAGTACACGTTTTATATCAGTTTAAATCTATGAAAGTGTGAAAAATTTCATTCTTTAACGAGGAACCAAGATACACAAAGTTACATTTGAGATAATTTCCAGATTTTACGAATCGTCTTTGGTCGCGCGAAATTTCAACCTATAGCAATTGAGTTTCTTTAGTTATCTACAATTGAAATACTAATAGGTATTAGGCCTCCAAACATATTTAAGCTGTACACACAGAGTATTTATTAAAAACAACCTGCAAGACTTCTGATATTTTAAATACAAAACGAAAGATCAAACTGGTTACGACGCATGAAACCTCTACTAAACGAATCACTATACCATCTAAATTTGTCCCTTACCCAGTATCCGAAATACTGCGGCCCAATGTTTAAGAGTGTCTAAAAATATTTTGCAACCAAACAAGTGAATGACAGATGGGGTGACTTTAACAAAGATAATGTTTATATTCCCTGTATTTGTTTGATATTCTAGCTTTAAAACAAACCGAATTGTATGCACAGAAATAGCAAAGAATTAGTGCAATATAGCTTTTAGTTTAAATTTGAACCTATGTTTTTCCAGCCCAACAACATACAATATAATGTGGTAAAATATCCATAGAGAGTATCATAATGTTCACGAAATGTGATTAAATATCTAAGTTTTTATACTTGCAAAAGAAAAAAGTTAACTTGATGGACCATGTCGCTGGGCTTCAAATTCTTCGCTGAATTAAACACCTCACTTGAGGTTTAAAACCTTTTTCACGTAATGAAGCCACCAGCATCGGGAGTATATGTCCTCGAACTAGGTACTAGTCTGATCCCCAAAAAATGGCTGGAGGGGCACCTGGGGTATTTCGCGTTACAACATACACCTGGGAAAAGTTTCATTTAGTGTCGTTTCGATGTGATGTTACTACTCTCAATCAATCACAAAAACATTGTTTCCCGTGGTTGATTGTCTTTATATATTATTATTTGTTATGAATTTAATATACAAAAAGGTAATTGTTGTTCAGTCTGTTCAAGAAATCCTACTTAATGCTAATGGTTTCTCTAATTGCAATAGGCTTTAAAAAGCGGACAAAATGTATCCTGATAAGACTAGACTGCGCGGATGCTGGTCGCAAAGTCACTATGAATGGTTAATTCTCATGGCTGTTGGCTCAAATGTAAGTATGTATGTACCGTGGAAAAAAAATGTTTAGTTAAAAATGTATGTATTCCAACAGTGCAAATCAAACCAAGCTTAAATTTTAAAAAACAAAATGTCATTAATTGAAATTTAATTCACAGTCAGATTTGAAGAGGATCAGTCCGGTAAAATGTTACCATTACAATGGATACTAACACTGGCTACAAAAGTCTCTGGCACTACCATTTTTGTATAGTACTTCATAATAAGAAATGTATAACACTGTACATGTATAAATGTATATGTTATATGATATTTCTCATTAAGCAAAAAATAGGTCTAAGAATACGAGTTTTTATAAATTACCTGAATAACTTCATTATTGTAAATTATTAATTTAATAAAGTGATTTGTAATTGTGATTATATATTCAAAATTTAAAAGAACCACGCACAGACTTAGAAGTTGAGCACGGCGTATTAGAAACGTTTATCATGTTTATTGCGCAAGGTATAAAGGGGGAAAAGAATAAAAACTTTTAAGGTTTCTGATATATGCAGAACATGAAGAAAACATTTAAACTGACAACTTATCTTTTTAGAAAAGCAAGTGATTTTTATCTATGTTCAGGAAGCAAGATACTCCGTTAAATAAAAGTGCAGAGCCAATGGTACTTCTTCACTACCTGTGAGCCATGGTATTCACTACCTGTATTTGGTCTTCCTTTTTGACAATGCTGCTGTCCATAATAGATACAACATTTTGCTGTGGTATGGTCCAGTGAAAAGTTTACTAAGTAACATCAACTTTATTTTCATATCTTTGATAGCTGTTTACACAGTGTGTCAATTCAACTTTCCACAAAAGGGACTGGTGCAGAGGGCCAGATCCACCTGTATATCTTGCAGTCTGAAACCTTAATCTGCACTGTTTAATCTATATCATAAAATTTTTCTATTAGAACCCCCCTAATACCCTATAAAAGGTACTGACTCTATTGAAAGATGGCAGTATCCCCATTTTATACAAGTACAAATTTAGCAATGGGCCTCCGCGGCCGAGTGGTTAAGGTCGCTGACTCAATCACTGATGCCACCTCATCGATGTGAGATCGAGCCACACTCGGGGCGATGAATCTACATGTGAGGAAGCCATCCCATTTGGGCTACTGGAAGGTCGGTGGTTCTACGCCAGGTGCCTCGCATTGTGATGAAATAATGCACGGAGGGCACCCGGGTTCTTCTTCTTTTCCACATTAAAGCTGGAAACCGCCATATGCGACCTATCATGTGTCGGTGCGACTTATAAATCCGAACAACAAATTAGGTTAAGCAGGTATTATGATAAGGGGTACATAATGATAGCAAATAAATGTGTTTAGAGAACATCCCAAATGCCATATATCCAAAACGCAAACAAAGTACATTTTAATACTGGCCGCACCCTCTTGTCAGTCTGTTTGTCAATTTGTGATCACTGGTTGTAAGAATTATCTTTATCAAAAACTTATATCTCTAGTTTTTATTTAAATTTCCAGAAAAAAATGAGGCACCCAGTTTAATTTTTTAAAAAATGAAATATTTCATGTATAACTTTATTTGTTAAGATGTCACAGTTCGATTGATTGAATCATCAATGCTGATTCGCATGACATACTAAGTTTGAAACTACCTGTGGCACATTTGAATTTTGGGAGAAATCTGATAAAGAGGGTGAATGCAGAAGTACCTATACATATATCGCAGACACCAGAGGAACTAGTCATTAAAGTAAGCTCAAATTGCATCCAGTTGGCCAACAATTGATTCAAAACTTGTCACATATTTACAGTGAGAGAAATTTTCTAAACCTTCGAAAATATAATACCAAGTTACACCACAATATCGTGTCCATTCAGAAAACACCTGGAATAGTTACAGCTAAAATCTTAAGTGACAGTCCAGTAGTGACAGTCACATTACAAAAATCCTACTCCTCCTAAGGGGTACAGGAGCCCAAAACGGGCATTATTGACATGGAATGACAAAAGCCGGGACCATGAGGAACCTGTAAAAACAGAAACACCTTTTTTGTCTTAAAACAATTCAAAGGATACAATTTGTCTCAACCTCTTGTACCGAAAACAGAAATTAGATTGACGAAAAATTTTTCTGAAACCTGGAAAAAAAGAAAGTGCATGCAAAAGATAGAAATAATTGTTTAATTAAAACGTTTGAATACACATCACTTAAGCCTGTTATTGCTGTTCATAATATGTGTGAGAGATAAGCTGTGAAAGTTACAAATCCAGTAAAGGATAAAGTTAAGATACCAAACAAAAATATCGGCTGGACATAAAAAAAACGCTTTACTTGAGCTTTTAGTAGAGTTACCATCATGGTAGCAGTTTGCTAATAACCTCTGGCCTCAATATAACCATTTTAATCATTAATTACATTGACATAAGGGAGTAACATACATGTTGAATTCTACAACAGCTCTTTTAACTTAAGCTGTTGTATAGATTACGAACATTAAGAAAAAAGGAAAATGAGTATGTATGGTTGCCATGGTACATAATTCAAAATAACCTTCATAGAAATTACCTATTGTATTTCATTATATGGGAGATTACAATTACCAATTACATTGTAAAAAAAGGTTGACACACTTTCTGTATACAGATTATAACATCCAGTTAAAAACACATTATTATTAAGGAGTAGAATGTAATGTTTTCATTCTAACGATCACTACTTATGTTAATCACCCGCCACGTAGAGATGGGGGGGTAGGGGGTTGATATAGAGGAATGGTCCCGTTCCGTTCTTTCCGTCCTTCTCTTACATTTTGTGTCAGCACCGGAACTCCTAAACCCCTTAATGGATTTTCTTAGAAAATTATGGTCTAAATGATAATCTTGCCACATCAAGACCAATGTGCAGAATCCATGGGTTATGCCATGTCGGTTAAGGTAAAGTCAAACTCAAGGTCAAAGTGTTGAGCCATCCATTTAATATCCCCATGTCACTCTGTATCTCCTAAACCGCATGAAGGATAATTATGAAACATTGTCACTTGATCACCTCATCACGACAAATTGCAAAACTCATAAGTCAGCCATTGCGGGCTCAATGGTCAAGGTCACAACTCCAAAGTCACATGTTTGAGCCTTCCATTTGTGTCAACTCTGTAACGCCTAATCCCCTTAAAGGCTTCATATGAAAACCGGGTCAAAAGAACACCATACCAAGACGAAGTCAGAACATAATGAGTCAGCCATGCCGTATCAAGGTCAAGGTCGACAACTCTAAGACAAATTTTTAGCCTTTCATTTCTTAGTCAGCTCTAAATCGCCTTAACCCCTTGAAAGAAATTCATAAAAACATGGTCAAATCTCACCTCATGAAGACGATGTGCAGAAACTGATGATTCAGCCATGCCGCACAGAGTCAAGGTCACAACTTAGTCCAAATGTATTGAGCCTTCCTTTTGTGCCTACTCCTGTATCTCCTAAACCCATTGAAGGATTTTTATCAAACTTGGTCAAATGATCACCTCATCAAGAAGTCATGAGTCAGCAATGTCAACTCATTCAAGGTCACAACTCACGGTCCAAAGGTTTGAGATCTGTATTTCTAACACCTCTTCAAGGTTTATCGTGAAACATGGTTCAAATGATCACCTTCATGAAGACGAATGCTGAATTCATTTGGTCCGAGCCATTTCATTTCAAGGTCAAGGTCAAAGCTCAAGGTCATTGTTTACAGCCTTTAACTATCCATACCAGTTGTGGGGGAATTAGCTGTCTGTTTCAGACTGCCATGTTACAAAACATTTCAATAAAACTATTTTAAAGTTTTTAATTGAATATTATAGATTACTTTTCTGAATACTTATCCTTTCAAAAATTTAACTTGAATAGAAATAGATATATCAAATTAGCTGTAGTTTTTAGGTAACCTGTCACAATTCGTGAACAAGGGATGCTTGTTTGTGACCACCCATCGTCCGACGACAACCATCAGTGCGTCCAACAATTTCCTTGTCTGCACGAAGTGGTTTCAATTAAGATTATATTTTAAACCAAACTTTTGCAATACAACTTGTATAAACCAAAGATCTCTGAACCTTTGTTGAACTGGCCAGATGGTTCCAAGTTATGGCCTCTTAAAGGCCCTAAAAATCGCTATTTATGCCTTGTTCGCACAATAGCAGCTATATTTTAAGATTTAGATTTTTATTACCAAACGTGCACACTACTTATATCATATCACCGATTTGGTCTTGTTCTTTTATTGAAATGCCAGATTCCTTTATGGTTTCCAGATTTATGGCCCTTTAAGGGCCAAAATAGCTATTTAGACCTTGTCTGCACAAACCAGCTTCATTTAAGGATTTGATTTTTACCAAACTTGCACACTACTTGTATTCACTAATATTCCTTTGTTCCATACTCTGAACTGTTCAGATTCCATTATTGGTTCCAGAAAGATGACCCCTGAGATGGCCAGATTTAGCTATTTTGAAAATGTAAGCACAATAGCAGTTTCATTTCTGATTTGAATTAATCTAAGTTGCACAAAAACTTGTGTCACTATAAGATCTCGTTTTCTTCAATTAACCCACCAGATCAACATAATGGGTTCCAGAGTTATGGCTCCTGAAAGGGCCCAAATAAGCTATTTTAACCTTGTCTCACAATACAGCTTCAGTTTATAATTTTCTTTGAACGCAAATTTGCGCACGACCTTGTATCACTAGAAGCTCCTGGTTCTCTTTCTTGAAACTGACCACTTTCCATTAGGGTTCCAGAGTTATTGGGCCCCTTAAAGGTCCCACATTTGTCATTTTGGCTTTTGCAGTCATATAGAGACTTCATTTATGGTTTGATTCGTAACAAACATCCAAAATAATCTTCATCGACAATAAATCTTGGATTCCTGAGATGAAAATCCTGACAGATCCAATCGTAGGTTCCAGAGTTTATTATAAATATGATTCCGCTCCCCTGATTTAGATAACAAAATGGATTTTATCAGTAAGTACTAAAGGTACTAATTTGGAATTTCATTATTGCCATTTATTGGACTGGAGACAATCATAGTAAGATAACATGGACTGAATTTTTTGTCAAATTACCTCCCTATTTCAATTTAAATGGGTTATAATCAACGTAACTAATGAAGAATACTGATATGAAATTCATTTATGTCCGAACGATTGACATGGACAATCATTGAAGATACAAATTGACTGAATATAAATGATAAATTACCTACCCTAAAATTTTTATCTAAATGAATACACCTTAGCAGCTTCAAAGATATTGGTTTTCAACGTATTTACTTTCTTTCCATGTTAAGAAATAGTCATATTAGATAACTCTATGAATTGAACGATTATCAATATGAAACATTACTAATATCCTGTTGTATAGGCGTATACTATGTATCCTTCTACATGCATATACCAAAGCAAGAAAAATACCACTCCTCATTTTATAAAAAAAGGATTTTTCTTGGTTAAATTATAAATAGACCTCATTTGAAATTCATTTGTGGCGTTAAGTTGGACTAAGGTAATCAGGGTAAATCGCTATGGACTGAATTTCGTGTACAAATTACCTCCCTTCGTTTCAAAATTAAAATTGGAGTATGATCAGAATCCGCATGAAATACTATTTGAACTGTCACTTGTGTTATCAGATTGGACATCGGAACCCCCAAACAAACAAACAAGAATATCACCTCCCCAAAATCCTCGTGTTAAAAAGAAGATATGATACTGATCCAACCTCTAAGAACGTTATATTGACCTACGAAAATAAGTTTTAATTGTTACATGTAAACCCTCAAATAAATAATATGTCCTCTTGCTTTAAATGCCTGTTTTGATATTTCATTGAAGCAATGCAAGAGGTGTTTCCCGTTTTCGAAATTTTTAATTAAGAGTATAGCCCGAACATTTATCAACCAGCTGTTGCCATATTGGTAAATGGAATACCATACTGGAAAATGATTATGCTGCATTTTAATGGTTATTGACTGATTATAATAATGCTTTTTTCTGTCAAAAAACGCTTATCGCTAAATGTCAACACGTTTAACGTTTTGAAGACGTCAATGTTCTTTTTGCGACCCCGAATGAGCGCTACCATATTGATAATCCTACTGTTATTTAAATTAGATTAAGGCAAATTAATCGAAATAATGTAAAGCAAATTCGGGTTTTACACTCAATACACACAATAATACACTCAAAATCGGTTATACAAATATATAAAAAACAAACATTTTACGGGGATACAAACTCTATAACAGATCGTTAAGCAGTTCAAACCTACAGGCCCGTAAATTTAACCAGTCAATTTCTCTGTAATAATCCTGCAAAGCTACACATTAAAGTAAATTGAACATCATAGTATAATAAATCGAATACATTTTTGCGAAAGTTAAGATTTTACCATTTAAACATTTTAACATATCTTACTCTCTACTATGTGCCAAAACTACTCCGCGACTCATATTGAGCGTCATAAAAAACAAGGGCATGTCTCAGTTTTCGTTCGCGTTCATTATGATCGATAAAACTACTGAAATAAAACGATTTTCAAACGGAAACAGAAAACGGTGAAAAACTTTTCTTTAATTAAGTATATAAAAATTTTTGTATAACTCGACGTCGTGTAACAGGAAAAGATCAATCGGTAACAACCACCATAAACAAAAGTATCATGCTACTTTTTTTTGTAAGAATTTATTTCTCAAATGCGTCATCTTTGCAGCCTAGCATAGTGGTTGCCGAATCTCCTTTCTATGACCTTTCGCCAGCCCCATCTACCACCGGTTAATTAAATATGTTGAACAATACCACTGCCGAGTCATAATTCAACAAATCAAATTGAGTTGAACCTGACAAATATTATCATTTTCATTATACATGCATGAAATGATAAATTTTATATACAGTTAAACAATATGTATTCTATATGAAAAATTTAGTCGACATTTGAAACTGTTTAAAGCTATTAAAATGTTGAGCAAGGGGGAGGGAGGCAACCAACCCTTAGATATATGAGTCAAAAAATCTACAGCGACATAAAAGACCGAACGAGTGCGGAGAAGTATATACCAAGAACCGGATAACAACAACGACATCTCTTCAAACATTTTCAATTGTCATTATAGGTAAAATATCAGTACGATATATCGTTGAAATGACCACTTTTTTCCATGTACGATCATTATCCAACAATTGTAATTAATATGGTAAAAAGGCAACGCATAATAATATAATAACCAAATGTCTTAATACTTCGTTATTCAGGAACACATATTATATGATACGAATGAAGCTTACTTTTAAGTTTAATCATTATTATAGTGCAGTCGCCGGGATAAACAGTCCCCCAGATAGCCAATTGACCCGGTAGAAGGAACGAACGATATATATTATTTCTATTTACGCTTTATCTACAATATAGGATACAACTGTATCGTTATGTAAAAAAACATTGTAATACGTCAGTAATAACTTTAACCAAGAGTCTGATTTCTTTCAACAAAATACCGCAAATTGGACTTTCACACGTTAGTTTTCGTTACACGTACGCAGCTGAATAAGCTGCTAAGCTCAAAACTCCGACATAAGAAAGTAACTAGGAAGTATATCAAAGAGTAAAAATTCACCTTTTAACATAGCAGACTCTCAAAGCGCAAACAACAACACACGGACATAACCACAAACTTTTTGTTTAAAAAGAATCACACAGAAACAACATTACAGCAAGCAAAAATTCTAACAACGAAAGATAAAAAAAAAAACAATAAGAGCACAGTGTGGCAATATCATGGAACAGTCCGTGGCACAACCTGGTCGTGTTTATAAAACATATTTGAATAATGATTTTTTTTTTTTTTGTGGTTTTTTTTTTTTTTTTTCATTGCAGGAAGTTAATGACAAAACCATTTCTTAGATTAAAGTGTACATTTCCAGAAAAAAAAACGGAATTAAACGCCTGCGGCGGATAAAGAAATACTCTCCGGTCTATGCATCTTTCCGAGTCAATTAATTTTTTCCAAGTTTTATCTTATTATCATGACATAAAGGTTGGTAGGCATTTTGTAGTTGGTAATGAACATTAGACATAACCTAACTCCATACAATTTGCCATTGGTATATCCAAAATGTATAATCATCTGATTACCTTTTAAAACATAAATTGATAAATAATCATTCTAATCCATGTTACTGTATTTTAATAATAATTGATTATCTTCATTTCTTAGAATGCATTCAGCAGTCTCAAAAAGTACCTTGAGAGCCAGTATGTTTCAGAAAAGCTTTTTTACAGTAACAAATGGATAAAATCATTCAATATGACATTTTATATGGTTTTTCATATCAATATCTGACACTTTCAACATAAAGATCAGTCTTGGAAACACTAAGGAGAGCCAGTTGCCAATTTGCGTGCGAATAACCAACTGCCTACCAGTAGGCAGTTGGTTATTCGACATTTTAAATACAGTCAGTGTTTTGGTAGAACATGATAAAACATTTATTCTAACCCTTGTTTTGTTGTTGTTTAATGTTAGTATTTATTCTTTTAAATGCATTCAACAGTCTCAAAATGCACCAGGAGAGCCAGTTGCCAATTCGCGATATGTTTCAGAAAAGCTGAATTTCAAACACATATGAATGAAATAATTCAATTTTACATATATTTTGTTCTTTCGCATCAATATCCGGCAATTTCAACGTATAGGTCCGTCTTGGAAACACTCAGGAGAGCCAGTTGCCTATTCGCGTGCAAATAACCAACTGCCTACTGGTAGGCAGTTGGTTATTAGGCATTTTACAGACAATCATAGTTTTGGTCGAAAATGATAAAAGTATCAATTTAGCGCTTGATTCGTTCTTTAATGTTAATATTTATTCCTTTCAATGCATTCAACAGTCTCAAAATGCACCAGGAGAGCCAGTTGCCAATTCGCGATATGTTTCAGAAAAGCCGATTTTTCAGACACATATGCATAAAATGATTCGACCTTAATTTTTCAATGTTGGTGTTGGAATTCTGTCTCAGTAGATCCGTTTACTTGAGGCACCCTAGATAAAAATGATATTTACAGTTTTATTTTGTGTTTTATAATTGTTTAACAATAGTCAATAGTCTGATGTTACTTTTATCAACATTAATGCTGTAATGAATTATCTGCAAACGTTCTAGATAGTGGCCATCTCATTGAAATTTGTCTCTACCTGAGCTTGAGGAAATAACATAAATTATACAACATTTACAAAAAACGGCACGGTAAAAGTTGTTTAAAATTTGCAACACAGTGCGAAACATTGTCAACTTTAAGAATTATACCAAGCAAATGCCATTTTTAAACATGCTAATCAGAACCACTACCTTACGTTTTCAACTTTTTGGAGTGTTCCTACTTAGCCATTATTTTAGTTTCATTATCACTTTAAAGGCAATAAGTATTTTCTATCAATTTAGCAAGATTGTTTTTTTAATTTGTTCAACTTTTGACAATGATGAAGGCTTTAAAATGCTGAGCAAAGACCGCAGATTAAGTAAGTTGTATGAGCTTAATTTTAATATGGCATATAAACCACGAAAGAGGGCGACGAATAATATACATAGATAGAGTATACAACAAAAGCACCTCTTCAATCATCTTCATTTTCTGTTTCTATTGGTACAAATATTTACAATTACTTAAGGATAACATGGTGTAATAGCCATATTTCATATCTTTTAACTGGATGGTAATATTTAAATGAAATTTGGTCACTTTAAAGACAATCAAAATTAAAAACGTTTCACCGAGATATTTTTCAAATTTTATTATTTTTTGGGGAGATAATCGGTATTGAAGTTAACATTGAAGCCTATGGGAAATATATAATTTCTTTGATTATGAGAATATGAACACGAATTTCGAGAAAATTTTGCGGTAGAAAGCTGCATTATAAGATTCTGATACAAATATCAAAAAGAAATCTAAAAGTCCCCGTAGGGAAAAGGAGAATTTTTTTTTCTAGTTTTCAACTTGATTTTGTTAAAACTTATCAACTTATTGAACTTTTGCATTTAAAATTTGTTTTATTATCTGATAAGATTTAGAACAAAAAATACTGCGGAGGTGTTTTCGTCGTTCAAGATTTGTAAAGATGGTAAAGAATTTTTGTTGAAATCCCATTTTTATAAAAACCTATCAGAGCTATAGCTGTAAAACTTGTTAATCATCGCTTGATCGAATGCATGAATTTGCAACTCGGGTCTGCTTCTATCTTCTACTTCTGGAATTTTGAAG
>NW_026462167.1:0-17412 GCF_021730395.1 Mercenaria mercenaria | reverse complement strand
AATCATAAAAGATTCTGTTGGTGTCACATTGAAATAAAAGTAAAAAGAATTTGCTGCGTTTTGCATGTTTGGTGTTTGACCTCTCTAGAACTAGTAGCTACGCTTTACTGTTTGATGAGAAAATGACTACAAAAGTGTAAAGTGATGCTTTTATCCTACCTTCTTAAAACCAGATGGAGGAAGATGAATTTCGTTTTGCAGCTTGCTTAGTCTTGCCCTTAAATTTTAATGTGTCTTGGTGTTCTGACTTGAGACAAGTTGTTGGTTTCATTGGTGTAATTTCTTAGATTGACAATATTTATTAGTTTTAGTTGATATGACCTGGTATTTTGTCATAAATATTAATGCCTTTCAAAGCGGGGAGTTTTATGTTGATACTGTCTTGTCTAACTTGATGAAATAGGGTAAATCCAATGTATTAATGCACTAAACATCGGGTTGAAAACCCCAGTTTCCTTTATATAGGATACTGACTGCTGCAAGGCAATGACCATATTTTCAACATTTTTGTCCGTTTCGCATTTTGTGTCGAGTTCATTGTCTTGTGTGTTGTAACTGTTTCTTTCATTTCCTCCATCGCCCCTTACATTTCATGCCACCTTTCCTTTCACTATGAGTGAGGTTAGGTCTTAGCCCTACGTTTTGTGCCAAAAAAACGACACCACTAAAAATGAACATCGAGTTAAACATGTACATTACTCTACCAAAAAAATACCAGTTTACTGATATATACATTGAATTCCGGAAAAGGGCTGCCCTAGAGCTACGCATTTACAAAGTAGTGTGGGCCCATACAAAGAAAAGTTATAACGGCAAACTATTACAGACGGGTTGCTTAAAGTCCAACAAGTAAATTGTATATTTATGCAAAATATACAAAAATGTGGAAGAGGTGCAGGGAGTAGAAAAGTTGACGGTGGTGCGGGGGGGGGGGGGGGGGGGGGGCGCGAAGAAGGGGAAGTGGAACAAGTATAAATATTAAAAGGGAATAGTACGTTCCATAATCACTGTTACCCTACAACGTAATCAACAGCAGCGCAGACACACGTACAAAAGACAAAAGCACACAACATAACTAACTTAAAGGTAAAACATTAAAATGAATAATGATACATATTTTTTCTATTGATGATCTGTTGATATACATCTCATACAAGATTGATCATACATCTCATATAAGAATTACACAGCTTAAGACTTATGTTCTAGGGAAGCTGCAATACATACACAATTAATTTTTTAACCGCTGTATGACTGAAAACATTCCACCAATAACAATTCGCTTCGTAAACAATATATATGACGTCATATATAAGACTGAACAACTAAACCTGTTTTTACTCTCGAAAACGATTTTGTCTACTCATTCCGTGATAGTTCGAAAGTTATTCATGGTCTGTATTTGAATGCCAACGACATGTATGGAGTTTGAAAACATTCAAAGCAGCTCTTTTTGAGAAACCTGTGTCTTTTACAAAAGGTTTGTGCCAGGAAAGCTGACATGACGTCAATTCTGGCGAAACGGTAGCAACGATTTTTCAAGAAGTCTAGATGTTTGGCATAAACATATCAGATATGCGGTATGTAAAGCATAAGGTTTCTGAGTAATTTTCCAGATCTTACCGTGAACTGCATGTATGTCTCGCATGATTTATATATTTTTAATGTATTTCTTTCTGGCGTTTGCTTTTTCGTCCGTTATAAGTTTATTTCCTCATTTTAAGTATAAAATACTAATGGCTATTGCTTACATTATGGTAGAGAAAGAGAGAGAGAGAGAGAGAGAGAGAGAACAGGCGCATATGCATTTTGCTATTTCAGTCAGAGGTACGAAGGCCTAGGTGATAGCGTGCAAAGTTGAATTTTATTTGTACATTTTCCGTGCCCGGATATTATTTTTACTCTGTCTTCTTCTTCCTTAGATCAGGGTGAGATAAAGAATAACAATAAAGTTGGTAGGCAGTTGGTAGTTGGTAGTTAAACATTCGAATAACCAACTACTTACTAGTTGCCAGTTGGTTATTCAAAATGTATAAGCAAAACCTTTGAAAACAAAATGATAAAAAATCATTCTTATCCATGTTTAGTTCTTTAATATTAATCTTCATTTCTTAAAATGCATTCAGCAGTCTCAAAAAGTACACGGAGAGCCAGTTGCCAATTCGCGATATAATTCAGAAAAGCTTATTTTTTTCAGTCACAAATGGATAAAATCATTCAATATGACATTTTATATGGTCTTTCATATCACTATCTGACACTTTCAACGTAAAGATCAGTCTTGGAAACAATCAGGAGAGCCAGTTGCAAATTCGCGTGTGAATAACCAACTGCCTACTGGTAGGCAGTTGGTAATTCGACATTTTACATACAGTCGGTGTTTTGGTAGAACATGATAAAAAAATTATTCCAACCCTTGTTTTGTTCTTAAATGATAATATGTATTTCATTAAATGCATTCAGCAGTCTCAAAAGCACCAGGAGAGCCAGTTTCCAATTCGCGATATGTTTCAAAAAAGCCGATTTTTTAGACACATATCAATAAAATAGTTCAATTTTACATATATTTTGTTCTTTTGTATCAATACCTGACAATTTCAACGTATAAGTCAGTCTTGGAAACACTCAGGAGAGCCAGTTGCCAATTCGCGTGCGAATAACCAACTGCATACTGGTAGGCAGTTGGTTATTCGACATTTTACAGACAGTAATAGTTTGGGTCGAAAACGATAAAAAAAATAAATCTAGTCCTTGTTTCGTTCTTTATTGTTAATATTTATTCCTTTAAATGCATTCAACAGTCTCAAAATGCACCAGGAGAGCCAGTTACCAATTCGCGATATGTTTCAGAAAAGCCGATTTTTCAGACACATATGCATAAAATGATTCGACCTTAATTTTTCAATGTTGGTGTTGGAATTCTGTCTCAGTAGATCCGTTTACTTGAGGCACCCTAGATAAAAATTATATTTACAGTTTTATTTTGTGTTTTATAATTGTTTAACAATAGTCTGATGTTACTTATATCAAAATTAATGCTGTAATGAATTATCTGCAAACGTTCTAGATAGTGGCCATCTCATTGATATTTGTCTCTACCTGAACTTGAGGAAATAACATAAATTATACAACATTTACAAAAAACGGCACGGTAAAAGTTGTTTAAAATTTGCAACACAGTGCGAAACATTGTCAACTTTAAGAATTATACCAAGCAAATGCCATTTTTAAACATGCTAATCAGAACCACTACCTTACGTTTTCAACTTTCAGTCGATTTTTCAGACACATATGCATAAAATAATTAAATTTTACATATATTTTGTTTTTTCCTATCAATATCCGACACTTCCAACGTATAGGTCAGTCTTGGAAACACTCAGGACAGCCAGTTGCCAATTCGCGTGCGAATAACCTATTGCCTACTGTTAGGCAGTTGGTTATTCGACATGTTACAAAAAGCCATTTTTTTTGGTAGAACATGATAAAAAAATTCATTCTAGTCATAGTTTTGTTATTTTATGTAAGTATTTATTCTTTTAAATGCATTCAGCAGTCTCAAAATGCACCGGGTGAGCCAATTGCCAATTCGCGATATGTTTCAGAAAATCCGATTTTCAGACACATCAGAATAAAATAATTCAATTTTACATAAATTTGGTTCTAACGTATCAATATCCGACACTTTCAACGTATAGGTCAGTCTTGGAAACTCTCAGGAGAGCCAGTTGCCAATTCTCATGCGAATATCCAACTGCCTACTGGTAGGCAGTTGGTTATTCGACATTTTACTGACAGTGATTGTTTTGGTAGAACATGATAAAAAATTCATTCTAACCCTTGTTGTGTTGTTTTATGTTAGTATTTATTCTTTTAAATGCATTCAACAGTGTCAAAATGCACCAGTTGCCAATTCGCGATATGTTTCAGAAAAGCCAAGTTTTCAGACACATATGAATAAAATAATTCAATTTTACATATATTTGGTTCTTTCGTATCAATATCCGACACTTTCAACGTAAAGATCAGTCTTTGAAACAAGCAGGAGAGACAGTTGCCAATTCGCGTGCGAATAACCAACTGCCTACTGGCAGTTGGTTATTCGGCATTTTACAGACAGTAATAGTTTGGGTCGAAAATGATAAAAAAATCATTCTAACCCTTGTTTTGTTCTTTAATGATAATATTTATTCCTTTCAATGCATTCAACAGTCTCAAAATGCCCCAGGAGTGCCAGTTGCCAATTCGCGATATGTTTCAGAAAAGCCGATTTTTTAGACACATATGAATAAAATAATTCAATTTTACATATATTTTGTACTTTCATATCAATATCCGACACTTCCAACGTAAAGGTCAGTCTTGGAAACACTCAGTAGAGCCAGTTGGTTATTCGTACATACATTTTGTACTTTCATATCAATATCCGACACTTCCAACGTAAAGGTCAGTCTTGGAAACACTCAGTAGAGCCAGTTGCCAATTCGCGTGCGAATAACCAACTGCCTACTGGTAGGCAGTTGGTTATTCGACGTTTTACACACAGTCATATATTTCGTCGAAAATGATAATAAAATGCGAATAACCAACTCCTTTAAATGCACGCAAAAATCTCAAAATACACCAGGGGAGCCAGTTGCCAATTCGCGATATGATTCAGAAAAGCCTTTTTTTAGACACATATGAATAAAATAATTCAATTTACATATTTTGTTCTTTCGTATCAATATCCGACACTTTCAACGTATAGGTCCGTGTTTGAAACACTCAGGAGCGCCAGTTGCCAATTCGCGTGCGAATAACCAACTGCCTACTGGTAGGCAGTTGTTTATTCGGCATTTTAAAGGCAGTCATAGTTTAGGTCGGAAATAATAAAACAAATCAATATTGTCCTTGTTTCGTTCTTCACTGATGATATTTATTCCTTTCAATGCATTCGATAGTCTCAAAATGCACCAGGAGAGCCAGTTGCCAATTTGCGATATGTTTCAGAAAAGCCGAATTTTCAGACACATACGCATAATATAATTCAATTTTACATATATTTTGTTCTTTCGTATCAATATCCGTCACTTCCAACGTATATGTCAGTCTTGGAAAAACTCAGGAGAGCCAGTTGCCAATTCGCTTGCGAATAACCAACTGCCTACTGGTAGGCAGTTGGTTATTCGACATTTTACAGACAGTCTGTGTTTAGGTCAAAATGATAAATAATTCATTCTTATCCTTGTTTTGTTCTTTAATGTTAATTTTTATTCCTTTAAATGCATTCAAAGGCTCAAAATGCACCAGGAGAGCCAGTTGCCAATTCGCGATATGTTTCAGAAAAGCCTTTTTTTCAGATACATATGAATAGAATAATTCAATTTTACATATATTTTGTTCTTTCGTATCAATATCCGACACTTCCAACATATAGGTCACTCTTGTAAACACTCGAGAGTACCAGTTGCGAATTCGCGTGCGAATAACCAACTGCCTACTGGTAGGCAGTTTGTTATTCGACACTTTACAGACAGTCATAGATTTGGTCGAAAATGATAAGAAAATCAATCTAGTCCTTGTTTCATTCTTTAATGTTAATATTTATTCCTTTCAATGCATTCAACAGACTCAAAATGCACCGGGAGAGCCAGTTGGCAATTCGCGATATATTTCAGAAAAGCCGATTTTTCAGACACATATGCATAAAATAATTCAGTTTTACATATATTTTGTTCTTTCATGTCAATATCCGACACTTTCAACGTATAGGTCAGTCTTGGAAACACTCAGGAGAACCAGTTGCCAATTTGCGTGCGAATAACCAACTGCCTACTGGTAGGCAGTTGGTTATTCGACATTTTACAGACAGTCTGTGTTTAGGTCGAAAATTATAAATAATTCATTCTTATCCTTGGTTTGTTCTTTAATGTTAATTTTTATTCCTTTAAATGCATTCAAAATTCTGAAAATGCACCAGGAGAGCCAGTTGCCAATTCGCGATATGTTTCAGAAAAGCCTTTTTTTTCAGACACATATGAATAAAATAATTCAATTTTACATATATTTTATTCTTTCGTATCAATATCCGACACTTCCAACGTATAGGTCAATCTTGGAAGCGCTCAGGAGAGCCAGTTGCCAATTCGCGTGCGAATAACCGACTACCTACTGGTAGGCAGTTGGTTATTCGACATTTTACTGACAGTCATTGTTTTGGTAGAACATGATGAAAAAATTCATTCTAAGCCTTGTTTTGTTGTTTTATGTTAGTATTTATTCTTTTAGAGCATTCAACAGTCTCAAAATGCTCTCGCATTCGCAGTTGGTTATTCAACATCTCGTTAATGAAATTAACATTAGCTTCAAATTCAACGATTTGAAATTTGAATTTTGAACTGACTAACTACAAGAAACTAATTAGGGGTCATGCCTACTTTTGAAACAATTAACTTACACCATAGCAGTTTATTTATATATCGAACTATACAGGCGGTATTTACGCCGTTGCTGTGTTGTTTTGATTTATGCTACCCTTGAAAAAGGCTTTTTTAAAAAGCCGAAAGCGCTCTGGTTTATAATTAAACTTTTGACACTGTTTGAACATATATTTTTTCTCATACTATATAATTTTATCTTTATGTTCTTGTATCCTTCCGGGATCCAATGTGTTTGAAAGGCATTTCGTTGATGTTTTTTCTTTAATATCTCACTTATATATATATCTTATGCGTTTTGTATTTTCTAATTAAACACTGATATTTGATACCATTTATTATCTTGAAATATATATAGTACTGTTTGATTGTACTTTCAGATTCTATTTTGTCATAATAAACTGCAAAACCAAGAATAAATACATAATGAGAAATGCATTTTTCCTGTTTGCAGCCTTTTGAAAAACTTGCTTTCTTTTAATTTTATTTTCTTATTGACTGATGTAAATATGACACTAATGCACAGACAATAGAATTAATATATTTTGATAATATTGAGATAAGGTTCAAGAGCATTAACATTGTTTTAATGTGGCAATACTTTATGTTGTTAGACAAATATATTGCATGCGGATTTTATTTTTGTTGGAGGGGCAGGGGGGGGGGGGGGTCTGAATGGCAGGGAGGGGTCTGAATCTTGTTTATTTATGTGTAATATACAAGGAAATGTTTCTCGTGACTGTTTTGCTCGGTACCTTCCTTATGTTATAACTATGCAATACTAAATGTAGACATGCCTAGCGAAGGGAGCTGGAAATTTCACACTTTAAGCTTAAATCTCCCAAACCACCAATAACGATTATGTTACGTGTGCTGAAATCTTTGTTTTTCGCCAAGAGTATGACCTAAGACGGTTAATTTTTAATGGATTATCGCGCGGAACGAACAAAAAATTCAAACTTGTTGGCTTTTTATCAGCTTTCATTTTCATATACCAATTGAGTTCGTTCAAATACCATTACATAAAATAAGTGCTTCTTTATATAAAGCGGATACTTTTTAAAAACAAAAAAAAAAACGGTCCCTAAATCCTCATACGAAGCTTGCGATGCCGTATAATAGGGTCGTTATTAGATTATATGAAGAGGATATTTGATAATATAATCATTATGTCATTATGCGTAGTGGATTGTTCATTATATAGAGTAGTTATGCCTTGTATAAATAGGTCAAATGCGGAAATGCATTTACTGCATCATATATCAGGTCCTAGATTGCTAAGACGATGCATGTCATTAATATTACTCCCAAGTCAATAAAATGGACATTAACACTCAGCAGCGGGACTATAGGTTACGGCAGTGGTCAACTTTGGTAATTACACTGGACAGTGTGTGAAATAATTAGAAGGAATGTGTAAACCAAAAACATTGTTATATGAGCTGCACCATGAGAAAACCAGCGTAGTGTGTTTGCGAGCAGCATGGATCCAGACCAGCCTGCGCATCTGCACAGTCTGGTCAGGATCCAAGCTAGCTGTTCACTTTCAAAGTCTATTGCAATTAGAGAAACCGTTAGCGAACAGCATGGACCCTGACCAGACTGCGCGGATGCGCAGCCTGGTCTGGATCCATCCTGGTCGCATACCCACTATGTTGGGTTTCTCATGGCGCGGCTCATTATGATATAGTAGAATATATATAAATCATGAATTTGAAACATCTCAACTCGACTATTTAGTTATTGAAAATATCAAAGCAATAACCAAAAACTTGTGAATTAAATTACATTAAACTTGTTAATTAAATTACATTTAAATTATAATTAAAAATGAAACAGACGTAAAGAAAGGTAAATAAGTGTTGCATATCAGATTTGTTTACAATGTACTATATATACAACAAAAGCACTGATTCTTTTAATAATCAATGATAAATATATAACTCTTTTTATCTTTTGTAGTCTACATATTGCTGGATATGAGCAATATGTAGACTACAAATTCTACTAACAGTTTGTTTTTCGGCATTTTTCAGGAAGACCAGTGTTTTGTTTATTTATCTTTCTTTTGTCTTTTTTCGTTTTCAACATTTTGTTCCGATTTAGAAGGTTTATTTTCTCGTGGGTTGAGCAACTGGTTTGATCGGCCGTTAACTGAAAATCTTTCAATTTTACAATGCCTTTGAACATGTCCTGAAATGCACATTGTTTAAATTCCAATGCGTAATATCCCCATTAGCACAACCGATTTATGACCTAAGATTCCTCGTCCAGCTTGATTTATGACTTGAAACTTTTTGAAACTCGATATCATGAACGGTGTTATTGAACTTGACCTGCAGCTTTGTTTTCCCGAGGATTTTCATTGGTGACTTGCTGCCGTGTGAATATATTTAATGGTATGCTGTTGGTTATTTTACATTTGTCAAAAATTCACTATTTTGGTCAAAAGTCATAGAAGTATTCAATATTAATAGATATATCCATTTAAACATTTAGTTTGTACTTACAAATCAATATCTGACACTTTCATTTGGAAACATCCAGGAGAGCCTGTGGCGTGCAAAAGAACAACTACCTACTTGTAGTCGGCATTAAATCTCACGCATTGAGTTTACGCATACATTGAATGTACACTGGTAAAACCTACGTTAAACCTAACCCTAACCTTTAGTCAGTATATAGAACACAATATAACACACAATACGTGCGTATATTAAATAGGGGCGATTTAATGTTGACGCGTACATGTAGCAGTAAGATTGTTGATGCCATTTTCAGAAAGTCATTTTTTTCAGTCGAAAATTAAATATAAATATTAATCGGTTTAAATACATTCCCTAGTCTTTGCAAGACCAGGAGAGCAAGTTGTTGTTTCATAATCCATTTTTTTTTTCAGACATAAGGCGTAAAATGATTTTTTTTCTCATTTTTGAATGCATTTAAAGGAATAAAAATTAACATTAAAGAACAAAACAAGGATAAGAATGAATTACTTATCATTTTAGATCTAAACACTGACTGTCTGTAAAATGTTCAATAACCAACTGTGTTTCCAAGACTGACCTATACGTTGAAAGTGTCGGATATTGATATGAAAGAACAAAATATATGTAAAATTGAATAATTTTCTTCATATGTGTCTGAAAAAAAGCTTTTCTGAAACATATCGTGAATTGGCAACTGGCTCTCCTGGTGCATTTTGAGACTGCTAATTGCATTTAAAAGAATAAATATTATCATTAAAGAACAAAACAAGGGTTAGAATGAATTTTTATCATGTTCTACCAAAACACTGACTGTATGTAAAATGTTATTCGCACGCGAATTGGCAACTGGCTCTTCTGAGTGTTTCCAAGACGGACCTATACGTTGAAAGTGTCGGATATTGATGCGAAAGAACAAAATATAATTATGTGAAATTGAATTATTTTATGCATATGTGTCTGAAAAATCGGCTTTTCTGAAACATATCGCGAATTGGCAACTGGCTCTCCTGGTGCATTTTGAGACTCTTGAATGCATTGAAAGGAATAAATATTAACATTAAAGAACGAAACAAGGACCAGATTGATTTTTTTTATCATTTTCGACCCAAACTTTTACTGTCTGATAAATGTCGAATGACCAACTGCCTACCAGTAGGCAGTTGGTTATTCCTAAGCGAATTTGCAACTGGCTCTCCTGAGTGTTTCCACGACTGACCTATACGTTCAAAATGTCAAATATTGATACGAAAGAACAAAATATATGTAAAATTGATAAAATTGAATTATTTTATTCATATTTGTCTGAAAAATCGGTTTTTCTAAAATAAATCTCGAATTGGCAACTGGCTCTCCTGGTGCTTTTTAGACTGCTGAATGCATTTAAAGAAATACATATTATCATTTAAGAACAAAACAAGGGTTGGAATAATTTTTTTATCATGTTCTACCAAAACACTGACTGTATGTAAAATGTCGAATTACCAACTGCCTACCAGTAGGCAGTTTGTGTAGGCAGTTGGTTATTCATACGCGAATTGGCAACTGGCTCTCCTGAGTGTTTCCAAGACTGATCTTTACGTTGAAAGTGTCAGATAGTGATATGAAAGACCATATAAAATGTCATATTGAATGATTTTATCTATTTGTGACAACAACAAAACAAGGGTTAGAATGAATTTTAATCATGTTCTACCAAAACAATGACTGTCAGTAAAATGTTGAATAGCCAACTGCCTACCAGTATGCAGTTGATTTTATGCACGCGAATTGGCAACTGGCTCTCCTGAGTGTTTCCAAGACTGATCTATACGTTGAAACTGGTGTCGGATATTGATATAAATGAACATAATCTATGTAAAATTGAATTATTTTATGCGTATGTGTCCGAAAAATCGACTTTTCTGAAACATATCGCGAAACGGCAACTGGCTGTCCTGGTGCATTTTGAGACTATTGAATGCGTTGAAAGATATAAATATTAACATTAAAGAACGAAACAAGGACTAGCTTGATATTTTATTATTATCGACCTAAACAATGACAGTCTGTAAAATGCCGAACAGCCAACTGCCTACCAGTAGGCAGTTGGTTATTCGCACGCGAATTGGCAACTGGCTCTCCTGAGTCTTTCCAAGACTGACCTATACGTTGAAAGTGTCGGATATTGATACGAAAGAACAAAATATATGTAAAATTGAATTATTTTATTCATTTGTGTCTGAAAAATCGGCTTTTCTGAAACATATCGCGAATTGGCAACTAGCTCTTCTGGTGCGTTTTGCGACTGTTGAATGCATTTGAAAGAATAAATACTAACATAAAACAACAAAACAAGGGTTAGATTGAATTTTTTATCATGTTCTACCAAAACAATGACTGTCAGTAAAATGTTGAATAACCTACCGGTAGGCAGTTGCTTATTTGCACGCGAATTGGCAACTGGCTCTCCTGAGTGTTTCCAAGATTGAGCTATACGTTGGAAGAGCTGATATTGATATGAAAGAACAAAATATATGTAAAATTTTTATTATTTTATGCATATGTGTCTGAAAAATCGACTTTTCTGAAACATATCGCGAATTGGCAACTGGCTCTCCTGGTGCATTTTTAGACTGTTGCATGCATTTAAAGGAATAAATATTAACAATAAAGAACGAAACAAGGACTAGATTTATTTTTTTATCATTTTCGACCCAAACTATTACTGTCTGTAAAATGTCGAATGTCGCATGCGACTTGGCAACTGGCTCTCCTGAGTGTTTCCAAGACTGACCTATACGTTGAAATTGTCAGGTATTGATACAAAAGAACAAAATATATGTAAAATTGAACTATTTTATTGATATTTGTCTAAAAAATCGGCTTTTCTGAAACATATCGCGAATTGGAATATGGCTCTCCTGGTGCTTTTTAGACTGCTGAATGCATTTAAAGAAATACATATTATCATTTAAGAACAAAACAAGGGTTGGAATAATTTTTTTATCATGTTCTACCAAAACACTGACTGTATGTAAAATGTCGAATTACCAACTGCCTACCAGTAGGCAGTTTGTGTAGGCAGTTGGTTATTCACACGCGAATTGGCAACTGGCTCTCCTGAGTGTTTACAAGACAGATCTTTACGTTGAAAGTGTCAGATAGTGATATGAAAGACCATATAAAATGTCATATTGAATGATTTTATCCATTTGTGACTGAAAAAAAAGCTTTTCTGAATTATATCGCGAATTGGCAACTGGCTCTCCATGTACTTTTTGAGACTGCTGAATGCATTTTAAGAAATGAAGATTAATATTAAAGAACAAAACATGGATAAGAATGATTTTTTATCATTTTGTTTTAAAAGGTCTTGCTTATACATTTTAAATAACCAACTGGCAACTAGTAAGTAGTTGGTTATTCGAATGTTCAACTACCAACTACCAACTGCCTACCAACTTTACTGTCATTCTTTTTCTCACCCTGATCTAAGGAAGAAGAAGACAGAGTAAAAATAATAATGTACAAATAAAATTCAACTTTGCACGCTATCACCTAGGCCTTCGTACCTCTGACTGAAATAGCAAAATGCATATGCGCCTGTTCTCTCTCTCGCTCTCTCTCCCTCTCTCTCTCTCTCTCTCTCTCTCTCTCTACCATTATGTAAGATTTGAAAGCAATAGCCATTATTATTTTATACTTAAAATGAGGAAATAAACTGATAACGGACGAAAAAGCAAACGCCAGAAAGAAATACATTAAAAATATATAAATCATGCGAGACATACATGCAGTTCACGGTAAGATCTGGAAAATTACTCAGAAACCTTATGCTTTACATACCGCATATCTGATATGTTTATGCCAAACATCTACACTTCTTGAAAAATCGTTGCTACCGTTTCGCCAGAATTGACGTCATGTCAGCTTTCCTGGCACAAACCCTTTGTAAAAGACACAGGTTTCTCAAAAAGAGCTGCTTTGAATGTTTTCAAACTCCATACATGTCGTTGGCATTCAAATACAGACCATGAATAACTTTCGAACTATCACGGAATGAGTAGACAAAATCGTTTTCGAGAGTAAAAACAGGTTTAGTTGTTCAGTCTTATATATAACGTCATATATATTGTTTACCAAGCGAATTGTTATTGGAGGAATGTTTTCAGTCATACAGCGGTTGAAAAAGTAATTGTGTATGTATTGCAGCTTCCCTAGAACATAAGTCTTAAGCTGTGTAATTCTTATATGAGATGTATGCTTACAGCTTGATCAATCTTGTATGAGATGTATATCAACAGATCATCAATAGAAAAAATATGTATCGTTATTCATTTTAATGTTTTACCTTTAAGTTAGTTATGTTGTGTGCTTTTGTCTTTTGTACGTGTGTCTGCGCTGCTGTTGATTACGTTGTAGGGTAACAGTGATTATGGAACGTACTTTTCCCTTTTAATATTTATCCTTGTTCCACTTCCCCTTCTTCGCGCCCCCGCACCACCGTCAACTTTTCTACTCTCAACACCTCTTCCACATTTTTGTATATTTTGCATAAATATACAATTTACTTGTTGGACTTTAAGCAACCCGTCTGTCATAGTTTGCCGTTATAACTTCTCTTTGTATGGGCCCACACTGCTTTGTAAATGCGTAGCTCTAGGGCAGCCCTTTTCCGGAATTCAATGTATATATCAGTAAACTGGTATTTGCTGTGTAGAGTAATGTACATGTTTTACTCGATGTTCATTTTTAGTGGTGTCGTTTTTTGCACAAAACGTAGGGCTAAGACCTAACCTCACTCATAGTGAAAGGAAAGGTGGCATGAAATGTAAGGGGCGATGGAGGAAATGAAAGAAACAGTTACAACACACAAGACAATGAACTCGACACAAAATGCGAAACGGACAATAATGTTGAAAATATGGCCATTGCCTTGCAGCAGTCAGTATCCTCTATAAAGGAAACTGGGGTTTTCAACCCGATGTTTAGTGCATTAATACATTGGATTAACCCTATTTCATCAAGATAGACAAGACAGTATCAACATAAACCTCCCCGCTGTGAAAGGCTTTAATATTTATGACAAAATACCAGGTCAACTAAAACTAATAAATATTGTCAATCTAAGAAATTACACCAATGTAACCAACAACTTGTCTCAAGTCAGAACACCAAGACACTAACATTTAAAGGCAAGACTAAGCAAGCTGCCAAACGAAATTCATCTTCCTCCATCTGGTTTTAAGAAGGTAGGATAAAAGCATCACTTTACACTTTTGTAGTCATTTTCTCATCAAATAGTAAAGCGTAGCGACTAGTTCTAGAGAGGTCAAACACCAAACATGCAAAACGCAGCAAATTCTTTTTACTTTTATTTCAATGTGACACAAACAGAATCTTTTATGATTCTTCAAAATTCCAGAAGTAGAAGATAGAAGCAGACCCGAGTTGCAAATTCATGCATTCGATTTGATTTAAACATATTTTATTCCTTCCTTTTTATGACAACGTATACAATGTACATATACAGAAAATATACAAAACATTCTAAGAAAGGTAAAAGGGTTGGACCACAAGTTCATATAACATTAGTAATTCGGTCCGTCCCCGAAGGTATATTTAAATGAAAATTTTATATTATAGATTGCATTGTATTCTTATAAAAATGACAAAATGTAATTGGAAGAGAACAAAGTTAAGCGAAATGAATAACAACAATGTTGGAGAATAAGTAGAATGATTTAACTGTAAAAATTAAAAGAAAGCTAGATAGATGGTAATATAAGAAGAGAGAGAGTCCAGAGTGTTCCAAGGGTCGTAACTTGATGTGTGGGGTACAACTGCGTTAAGTTTATATACTAAAGTAATACGGCAGCAATCAGATTTCTTAATGAATACGATTTGTATGTTTGATATATTTTTGTACTTCTAAAAATATTAGTGAATTTTCTTCTTCAGTATAATTTTCATCTCCAAACAAAAGAGTACGCGTATTCAGTGGATGAAAGATACGTGTGGCGTTAAAAAGTTGTATTCTTTGTAAAGCATAATGTCTACATTTAAAGAGAAAATGTTCGGCATCTTCAGTATCGTGACCACAATCACATGCAGCATTGTCTCTCAAATGATTTTTATATAAATCAGCATTTAAATTACTGCATTTATTACGCATTTGAGCATGGTAAACCGAGTACAGCCTTTCGCCAATACAAAAATATGTAGGTACAGATGAAGGTTTGTATTTTAGTTTAAGTTTTGATTTAAAAATATGAATTGTGGATGACTCTCTTATATCGGATTCTAAATCGTTCCATAAAGAAGAAGCTGATGGAATAAACGAGTTAGCAAATATTTGCGTACGACGAGCAACTGTTATATAATCATTCCTGTTTCTTAGAAGATAGGGTACATCATTGGCAACTGTATCTGGAATAAGATTTAATAGATACTCCGGTAATGTACGATGCTTAGCTTTATACATGGTAACGAGTTTCTGAATGTTTCGTCTATCAAGCGATGATTAACAAATTTTACAGCTATAGCTCTGATAGGTTTTTATAAAAAGGGGATTTCAACAAAAATTCTTTACCATCTTTACAAATCTTGAACGACGAAAACACCTCTCCAGTATTTTTTGTTCTAAATCTTATCAGATAATAAAACAAATTTTAAATGCAAAAGTTCAATAAGTTGATAAGTTTTAACAAAATCAAGTTGAGTTATTGCAAAGCAATTCAAGAAGGCTTCAATGATAAAATGAAAGGTTAACGGGTTTATACTGATCGTTCTTATTAGTTTCTGTTTCATTTACACATGAAGTAATTTCGGTACAAAGTTTATGACTTATTTCTAAAGGAATTAATGAACTGTTTTAGAATGTTATTGAATTCATTCTTATTTTAATGATTTCGTTTGGGACAATATTTGAGTTCACAGAGTACGAATAAAATATCCATTTAATGATCTCCATTGATAACTACAAATATTTAAAGTGTATAATCCGACTGATTGTAAACAGCATAATATATAATTAATATATTGTTCTTACCTGATGCGAATCAATCTTAGCTATCTGTGGATTAGATATCTTAATCCCGCGAATTTTGAAAAATAAGCTTCATTCCATTGGTAGAAATAGATATGAATAATTATGTAATTAAAACACATTTATTATATTCTTTATCTGTACCACAATTTCAGTCAGCTGAAACACGAAACAGATTCATTATGAACAATCTTAAGGATGACTACCCGTAATAGGCCTCAATTTCACCAAAAGCGTATACATACAACTTGATAATGTAAGCTTTGAAAATGTCAAACAATAAAATTAAGGTGCATATTTACAAGTTATATAGTGACAGAAGTTCTCAAAAATTTCCTTTAGATTAACTTCCCTGATAATTTCGGTTTTCCATGAGTTATCTCCCCTGAAAACAAGAAAAAAATATTTCTGCTTTTCCATACGGGGAATTTTAGATTTCTTTTTGAATAATGCAGCTTTCTACCGCAAAATTTTCTCGAAATTCATGTTCATATTCTCATAATCAAAGAAATTATATATTTCTCATAGGCTTCAATGTTAACTTCAATACCGATTATCTCCCCAAAAAATGTCAAAATTTGAAAAATCTCTCGGTGAAACGTTTTTAATTTTAATTGTCTTTAAAGTGACCAAATTTCATTTAAATATTACCATCCAGTTACAAGATATGAAATATGGCTATTACACCATGTTATCCTTAAGTAATTGTAAATATTTGTACCAATAGAAACAGAAAATGAAGATGATTGAAGAGGTGCTTTTGTTGTATACTCTATCTATGTATATTATTCGTCGCCCTCTTTCGGGGTTTATATGCCATATTAAAATTAAGCTCATACAACTTACTTAATCTGCGGTCTTTGCTCAGCATTTTAAAGCCTTTATCATTGTCAAAAGTAGACCAAATTAAAAAAAAACAATCTTGCTAAATTGATAGAAAATATTTATTGCCTTTATAGCGATAATGAAACTAAATAATGGCTAAGTATGAACACTCCAAAAAGTTGAAAACGTAAGGTAGTGGTTCTGATTAACATGTTTAAAAATGGCATTTGCTTGGTATAATTCTTAAAGTTGACAATGTTTCGCACTGTGTTGCAAATTTTAAACAACCTTTACCGTGCTTTTTTTTGTAAATGTTGTGTAATTTATGTTATTTCCTCAAGCTCAGGTAGAGACAAATTTCAATGAGATGGCCACTATCTAGAAAGTTTGCAGATAATTCATTACAGCATTAATTTTGATAAAAGTAACATCAGACTATTGTTAAACAATTATAAAACACAAAATAAAACTGTAAATATCATTTTTATCTAGGGTGCCTCAAGTAAACGGATTTAATGAGACAGAATTCCAACACCAACATTGAAAAATTAAGGTCGAATCATGTAGGTCTGTTTTGAATTTTGCTCACTTCATTCAAAAATAACCTTGGGGCAGAAGGAAAACCTACCTGCATTTCTTCCACAATATGTAA
>NW_026462166.1:0-23635 GCF_021730395.1 Mercenaria mercenaria | reverse complement strand
TAATCTCTCATTTTCAAAAGTGACTTTCTTAACTTATTGACTATAATTTATATTATGAAATATTAACTTTGTTTCGTATTACTGAAATTGCAATATGTTAGAGAAAGCACGTTGTTCTAAATTTGCGTAATTAAATTTAAACAAAGATATGCAGTTTTGGGAGTTTTAAAGATATTTGCAAAAAAAAAAAAAAAAAAAAAAAAACAGAAATAGGAAAAAACAACGATATACTCGGCATTACATATCTATATATGTAGATCAATACAATTAGTTGATTGGTCAATTAATATCAAATAAAACTTTAGAATTTAAACCATCTGGATAGAGCGTTTTCAGTTTATGTATCCACACTGTTTCTTTGCAGAGACGATCAATGTCATTTCTTACAACATCAACAGACGATGACTACATACTTCTAGGTAAGGGGTTAAAATTTTGCCCGAAAACTAACTCGCATGATAAGCTTAAATTAGCAGAAAACATTTTTAAATTCAATCGCAGGCTTCGTCTAAAGGAATATTTTGCTTCAAAAATAATAAATGACAGCGAATGCGAGAGCGATGATAACAATGCAGATACAGATAATTATCATGGTGGGTAGAGACCACCAATTGTTTTCCCATAGACTTACATTATAACATTATGGCGTGTACGGCCTTCCATACATTGAAACATGTATATCTAACTACATATTTTTCAAGAACTATCTTAGTTCTACCAAAATATCGGACGAAAAACATATGAATAGTGATACTTTATTTAAGTAATTTTCGTGTGAATGAGATGACCCCCTGTTTACATCGTTGGCATGGCGGGAGAAATTCGTTTGATAAAACTTTTTTTCAATACACATAAAATGTAGCAAATTTTGTCAAAATGTATAATAAAATACTGTAAATGCAGTGAAAAAATATCAATTTTGAAAAAATAATCACTTCCTGGGTTTGTTTACATGACTGACCAATCAGAACGCACAGACGTTACCTTATTCCCAGGTATACACTTACCTCATTCCCAGTAAGTTCCCTGTACTTTTTTGAATTGGTGGTCTCTGACCTATAGATGAATGTTTTGTATCACATTTTCCAATTTTACAGTGATATTGTCAAACATGATCCAATACCAAATGTCTTACAAAGTTTCATCAAGAAATGTTCAGTTTTAAGAAAGATATGGACAGTTTACTGAGGTCACCCCCTGTCGATTTATATGCCCAGTTTCCCATCCCTGTCTCGTCTGTTTCCCAATTTTTTTTCGTGAAGATTAAGTTATCTGCATTGGATTTGACTGGAAGCGAAATATGTTTCATTCCGTAAAAAATAAATAAAGTCTATTAATTTTGATCATTCTCTGACATTACAGAGATAAAAATGATCCTTTTGGCCCAAAAGCTCAGAAAAAAAATGGGCACATTTGTCCAAAAAAGAGGCCAAAATTTTAAAAAAAATTCAAATTTCACCGCTTATTTTTGCACGAAAACGTCTTTCTACATCATTACAACAGATTTGTGGCCATTTACATTACCTGTGATGTCTTCCGACAAAGTCTGTTTTAGCTCTAATATAGGGTAGAGCCCAAACCAAAATTTGTTTTCCCATAGACTACATTATAACATTAGGGGCGTTACGGCCTTCCAACATCGAAACATGTAAAAATCTAACTACAAAATTTTTCAAGAACATCTTAGTTCTACCAAAATATCGGACGAAAAACATATAAAATAGTGATACTTTATTTAAGTAATTTTCGTGTGAATGAGATGACCCCCTGTTTACATCGTTGGCATGGCGGGAGAAATTCGTTTGATAAAACTTTTTTCAATACACATAAAAATGTAGCAAATTTTGTCAAAATGTATAATAAAATACTGTAAATGCAGTGAAAAAATATCAATTTTGAAAAAATAATCACTTCCTGGGTTTGTTTACATGACTGACCAATCAGAACGCACAGACGTTACCTTATTCCCAGGTATACACTTACCTCATTCCCAGTAAGTTCCCTGTACTTTTTTGAATTGGTGGTCTCTGACCTGGTCTTCCATTCTACAATAAATCTCAGTCATCTTTTACTCCTCCAGCTGGTCGCGATATGTACTTAGACTTTTAATAACAGCGTTTTACTGAAGAAATATAACAGAATTGGAAACAAAAAAGACGATATAGTAATAAATTTTAAAAACTGAACTAGATTCGCTCCGAAAATTAAACTCAAGATGAATCGATTGTTATCAAGAAAGCTGACAAATTTTAATACAATTTTTATAATGAAAACCCCAGGATTACAAGAAAGAGATTCTGAGGCAACTTAGTGATGGGAAATATTATGAAAAACTTAAACAAGACCTAAAGATAATGTTCCCTTAAGAATATATCTACATTATTGAAAGTATAGAAGAGACCAATAGTAATGTAACTAAGGATTTGACATGTTTCCAGAGTCTGTTAGAACTCCGGTTTTTACCCTGCTGCCGAAAATACATAAAACTCCCGACAGCAATCTAACCGCTAAATTTTCCCGGCCCACCCATTTTGTCGGGAGCAGCTCGCCCACGAGAACATTTCAAAATATCTTGATTATATACTCAAACCGCACATGATAAACTTCCGTCTTATATTTAAAAACACAACTGACTTATGAAAAGATTAAAAGTTTTCAAATTCCCAAAAATAAGGCTACTTATTTAGTGACACTAGATGTTTCTTCTCTATACACAAACATACCGCACAGCGACGGAATAGACGCATGTAAATATTTTTTGGACGAGCATTGCCATGGAAGATTGAAAAGTGACGATGTCGCAAACACCCCATTAAACTTTTTCTGCAAAATAATTATTTAAATTGAGAAGATTTTTACTCCAAAAAAGGGCCCGCGAGGGCACTCAAGGGCACCACAACGCATCGTTTTTATGGAAAATTTGAACAAGACTTCCTTTAAAAATCGAATCTAAAAACCGACACTTTGGCGGGTTTTCCGGATAAATTTTTTTATGGTGGGGGACATTCCTTGGAAGAACAAACTTTTCATCAAGATTAAACAGTTTTCATCCTGACATAAATTTACGCATACTATTTCACAAGATTCGCTCTCTTTTTCAGTTTAAATATACCAAAGGAGAGAATTATTGCGAAACAACAAATTGGAAAAAACTAATAACCACCATACCTGGACATACACATTCCCCCAAACAATGTAAAAGGGTTTTCCGTAAGTAAAGCAAACGTAAGACGTATAATATCAATATGAAAGTTCAAACATTCATTATCACGTTTCGTGAATTCTTCTTTACAGGGGTTTACCCACATATGTTTAGACCGTGCCTTCCAAAAAGAAGTAATATATCTCAGCAAGAAGCTTACAACCATTTGGGGGACAAAAAAGTTAATTCCTTTTACTATTGTGTATATCCACGCTTCCACGTATTGGAAACCTATTAAAAAATACTGGAGTTTTTTTGAACCTAAAAAAAAGTTTTACAAAAAAAAACCCCTTTTTATAAACTTAAACCTGTTGTTCCTATAACGTCCAAAAATTTACAAGACATTTAAAAGGTTCAGAGTTCAATAAGCAAAGTGAAAATTTTATCTCTCCAGAGATGTAATGGAGCCGATTTCGCATTGTCCCAAATACGAAACGGGTTTCAGTTTTTACCAGCAAATGACGGGTAGCATACAGTTTTCTCATAACGTAAACGTAAAAGTAAAGGTAAATTTTTTTATTACTTGCAAAAAATGTGACAAAAATATTGGGGCAAACTAAGCAACCGTTCAAAACGCAAAACCCCCCGATTTGAATGAAAACGCCCCTACTTTTTCCCCCAATGGTTTATCCATTCAATTACAAAACATTGCTTAAAGGCTTTTTTTTTAGCCTATTAAGTTTTAAAAAAGACATTGATCGCCGCAAAAAACAGTGTGGGAAAATAAACTGAAAACGCTCTTCCCGGGGTTTAAATTCAAAATTTTTTTTGAAAAATTTAACCAACAACTAATTGTATTGACTACATAATAATAAATGCCGGGATAACGTTTTTTTTTCCTATTTCTGTTTTTTATAAAAAGATAGAAATTTTGAAAAAACACTACCGACAATTTTCTCGGGATGTTTTTTTAATCCGTTTTAAAAAGGGCGTTTTTTTAATTTATTTAAAATTAAAAAATTAGACTAACTTTGATACATTTTACCCCCTTTTAAAGCGACTTGTTTTAAAAAGACTCACGCCGTTGTTTTTATTTTTATTCTTCCCTAGGAAAGGGAACCCCAAACGTTGGAAGTTAATAATTATCTATGAACAAACGCTACACGTGTTGTTGTTGATTTTTCTTATTTGTTAAAGATATTTGCCAAATTTCAAACATAGCATAAGAAGATGTGTTATAATATGTGTTTCTAACCGGAAACAAATGTGTACTTCAATTAAGGTCAGCATTGTTTACTTCTGTGTTAGTTTTTTTTCTCACATCTCAGCCTTACCAACATCATATCCCGTTTGTAACAACTGAGAGTTAAAAGTTAAAAGGGACTTGATTGGGGTAAAACTGAAAATAACATTATCTAACATCTATAATATGCTTTTAGTTCTGTTGTCATTGTCCAATATCATTGATAATACTATGATCAATATGCACAAACGCATTTGGATATAAGGAGGTAATAATGGTACAGCGGTCGTTCTGCTGGTTACCTATAATGTCACAACTAAAAAATAGAAATATAGGAAAAGTCAACCTGCTATTCCCTAATTCAGTGTTAGTTTTCATAGATATATTTCTTAAAAATATATTTATTTCAAAAATCTTTCAAAAATCGTCACATGTGGGTATTTGAAAGTAACCGTAACTGATAACATTATGAAGCCAAAAGTATTATGGCAGCTATTATAAGTTATCTCTTTTGGTGCAGTGAGTCTCCAGTTTATATGTGTTTAAATGTTTACACTGGAACAGTGAAATAGGACATAAAGAGCTTAATTAAAAGGCACAGTGGCCAGTCGGTTTGCAGACAGACTCGAGCTGAACTGTACATGTCTGAGGAGGGCTTTCCGGATTTAGATTGTTCTTTCATAGAAGAATTGAGAAGTACTAAGTGCTTAAATTTGAATTCCAATTACGTTGATACATGGACTAGGTTCAATTTGATTTTGAAAATACAGTAAGAGGGATGATTTAATACAGCATTTATCATTGGGAAACACAACTCATGTTGCAGACATACCGTGTAACCATTTAATTTTACTAGGTAGGACGGACAAATGAATGTTAATTGTCTCCTTATTTTTCTTGACATTCTCCTAATGATATGGATATCATTGCTTGCCTTATATGTAGTGTTATGATATCGAAAACATCACAAAGCGGCATCGGTAATTATTCAATTCTGTGTAATTCAAGTTCATGTAATTTGAATTTGGTAACGTATATATATGTGTCTGTTACGGATGTAACAACAGGTCAAAACATGAGTTTACATGTTTAAACAAAGTTTCTTGTTAACGTACATATTCATATTGCGCTTGTCTGTTTCATATTTTTTCATTTTTAAGTTTAGAAGTGTTGTTGTTGGTGGTGATTCTGCTGTACCTATCTGTTTGTTACATATTAATTGTGTTTCTTTTCTCTAACTAATTTTATTACAAGTGCTTGTTATATACAAGAAAATGATATTGCAAATACAACAGCACCTTTATCAGTTACTAAGCAATCAAATGAAATACAATATAGTGTTATATGGTTCTGATGTTTCTATAAATAGGAAAATGCCCAAGGATCTCCGAGCGAAAGTCATGCGATACTGTGATACTGTGAATGCCCAATCTAATGAACAGCATAAAGCAACAGAACTTTGTATAAACCCCACTACAAAGATTTTCATATTTTTTGCAAGGTAAATAGTATTGACATTTGACGATGGCGGCCATTTCGAATTTTCTTAAATAAAAAGCTTTCCCCAAAGATGTCATCCGGTGGATTCTCATTTACTGAAGTCAAAAGAACAGGAAACTGCAAAAATACCTTGTATATACCCTATTACAAGGTTCAGTTCAACTTCTACCGGACTATAGTTGGATTGTGATTAGTCGAAGATTTAAGCAGTGCAACAATGCACGTAACCCTCAACATACAAATTAACCTCCCCATCCTGACCAATTACTTCATTTCTTGTGCCTTAGTCTTCCATCACCTCTGCCGTACAAAACACCCCAACCCCAACCAACCGAGACATAACACCCTCCGCCACCCCCTCCTACACCCCTCGACACACATCCCGAAAAATGTTTCTTTAAATTTTACTTCTTCTTCCTCCTTTAATCTAACGTATATTGCCCCGCTTTGCGGAGCTACGTATTTAATAACAAAACATATAAACAAATAACATACTAGTATATTATATGGTGGCTTACTTCTGCCATTTCGTTCTGTGATGTATGTAACGCAATAACATTTGATAGCGTTCCCGAGGTAACTTGATCATTGTTTCATCATAATTTAACCACTTAGCATCAAAGCGGAGCCAGGTTTATCAGCGAGCTGAAAGAGTTAGCCCGAATGATCTGCTTAGAAGCCATCTTTACGTAACGTGAATGTATTTCTACACAGTGATGAATTTGAGAACATTCGCCGGAAGTTAGCAAGGCGCATTTAGCGGCTAGGAAGTAGTTTCTCTACAGTGAGGAGAGAACGTCATTCGACCGCTCAAATTGTATACATCGACTGTTTATGGCACATTGATATGGTAAAAACATGGTCGCTATGACTTATTTTCTCTAAATGCCTTGTCAAAACAATTTAACGAAAACGATATTTCAGGGAAACTGTTGACACTATGATTTGTAAAAAGTGATGGCCGCTGGTGGCCGTGACTTGCTAGAACATGTGTGTGTAGTAATATCTGTCGAGCGGTGAAACTCAGGTGATCGATCTAGAGACCATCATGACCTATTTGTTTTCAGAAAAATATATCTCGAACGCTCGATATGGCATCTTATCTCTGGCGCTCAAAATCGTATCTCGAGTGCACATCTTATTTCGATCGCACGACAGTTTATCTCGAGAGCACGACATCTTTTCTCGAGCGCACGAGCTCGAGATAACTTAATCTAAAAATGTGTCCTAAACATACCACCATATAAAAAGACATGCAAAGTATTTTTCAACTTATACTAAGGGGTTTC
This sequence comes from Mercenaria mercenaria, assembly GCF_021730395.1. Classification (NCBI taxonomy): domain Eukaryota; kingdom Metazoa; phylum Mollusca; class Bivalvia; order Venerida; family Veneridae; genus Mercenaria; species Mercenaria mercenaria. Next base: position 16,461 of record NW_026462166.1, on the reverse strand, counting down.
GTTTTTGTTCAGAACCCATCTTCATCTACATACGAGGGGTTGCAAGACACGCGAATGTCCTATTACCTGAACAGAACTCCGTAGTAAGGACCTTAAATAATTCAAGTTCTGTCGCGCATACCGCGTCGAGGCTCAACCCTGTAAATATTCAATCAATAACGTATGTATAGTGTAGCACCATTGAAAAGCAAAACATGTAGTTCCAGAACAGTATGCCATTTTTAAAAGATTTAACGATTAACGGTGGTGCGACAATTAACGGGGCCACACTTTATACATGTCATATTTTTTATTAGAGGTATTCCTCAAATTCGATTTGTCTAGAATCCCGATTGTGCAGCCAAGATAGAATTATTTGACCATATATATAAATTTAATACACGCAATTTGCCTAACATAATTCTGGAATGGAAGTGTCTTGCACTATTCTCCCAGCAACATTTTGAACAGTTTTCTGGAGGGATATCCAGTGGCGACTATAAATAAGCTTGCAAACAAGAAAACAGAGTAACCGACAACCATATTATCAGTGTTGAAACCATCTAGAATTCACAATATTCAGCCCTGTACCGCACCGCCTCACCCCCCCCCCCCCCCCCCCCCCCCCCCCCCCACCACCACCACCGCCCAAACCCTCTCCTGCAGAAATACAACAATGCCTAAAAATAAGGACAAGAAAGTAAAGTGAAATAAAGAAATTCATAACTTAAACTCTTTTAATTACATGATTTTCCCTTGAATTATCGAAATAATAGTGTGAGATATATCTAGTATATTGACAGTGAAAAATATCAAATGTAAAAAAAAAAAAAAAAAAAAAAAAAACACTCCAAGAAGTTCTAATGGTCGGCCCATTATCAATTGGTTTCACAAAGCTAACCTATACATGTTCTAAATAATTATTATTTGAAACATAGATAACAGTCGTGCAGCCTGATCTAAATCCAGAAGATTTTTTTTTATACATCTCTGATGCGCCAGTGACTTAATAAGTGGACAAGATAATGTATAGGCTACTAGGCCGCTAGACTGCTAGGCTGATAACTTCACGACGCACATGGGTGACAGGAAATGAAAAAATGGATGTCCGGTAAAGGAAATATTCATAAAACGGGCCTATTTTGATTGATATTTCATCTGATGAGAAGGCAAACAGCCCCCTTTACACATAAATGGTACTTAATATTGTACCTAAATAACATATCTACATTTTAAGGTAGGTCGAAGGTGCAAGGATAACCCCTAGAGGTCACAGGAGATGAAATATGGAAATCAACTACAGCAAAAACTATGAAACATCAGTTTTAGACCTAACTGAACAAGTTTAGACCCTGGTTCGAGCCTCTGTGTCATCACATATACCCTTACTACATATGATCTGACTCGTATGGATCATAGCTACTGTTCAAAATCCAATTTGGGTATACTGGATACCATCTGAGGTCAGGACATATAATAAAATTATGGAGGAATGTTGGAGTCAAAACAGCATTATTTTTATCAATATTGGACGGTTTTCAACCCGGTTGGATGCCCTGTGACCCGGTATATACTACTATGTTATATCATAAGATAGGTATAGGTCCTTGTTATCGAATAATATCAAGTTTGAGTATTTGACATACACATAAAGGTCATGGCAGGTCCTATAAGGTCACCGGGTAGTGTTGAAACTTAGGAAATACGTCAAATTTGATCATGTCTGTACGGCTTTAGACCCGGTCTGAACCCCTGTGACCATGACATAGTACATATATTATACATGCTCGTGTAAGTATAGGTCCTAGCTAAAGATTGAGACCACGTTCAGGTACCTAGTGTAGCCCGAAGAGTCAGGGCAGGTTGTAGAAGGTCACCAGGCAGTGTTCGAACTTTGAAAATCTGCTTATTTTGACCACGTCGGAAAGGTTTTCGATAAAGTCCTGGCTATCGATTGATGCCATGTACGAGTACCTCGGATAGCCGTTGGGTTGGGTGAGTTCGAGTCTCTACATCCTGGGTACCTACCTATACCATATAGATATGTTGGTAGATGTCTAAGCTACTTACAAGTCAATATGATGCCATCAGAGCTCAGGACAGGTATCAGAAAATTACCAAACTTGTTATATGCAGTAGGGTGCAGACCAAGACTAAGCTGGCCCGGCCGAGGGAGCGGAGAGAATTGTTCCAATGGTGTTGTTGGACTTAGTGAAGATTGTATTTTGTTTTCAGGACTGCCTTGACTGCTGCGAAAACTTCATATTTTGAGAATATTACCGAACTTTGACCTATGACTTTGACCCCTAGCCGACCGGGTTCGAACCTGACTTGACCTGTTTCCTCGAGGTACTGGCTTGCTCTTTGCATTTATTAAGATCAGACATCAAGTTATGAAGATATAGCTTCTCTGACAAGGCCCACCCCTCTATTTAGTATATGAAGAAATATGCATATTTTCACCAAAAATGGTACACTTTTAGACGGTCCCCCGACGAAACCTTTGGCGGTAAAAAACTATAAATTACGTATCTGTTTAGACCATGTTTAGATTTATTTTATAAAAGATATCATTAAAAACTTGTGCTTGGAACATTCTCACAATTATTTGAAGTTAATGAAAAACACGAACTTTTTCCGTATGAAAGTACAGAAATACAGCTTTTAACCCTAAATTACGTACATACGGACGAACAGATGTTGTCTTTTTTGTCACAAACGTCAGATATTATAATAGCGATAAGTCTCTGAAATCTGATATGCTAGAAAAATGTCGAAAACTTTATTTTATGTGAAATATAAGTACAGTCGGATTTAGTGGTGTTCAGCCAGCAGAGACTGTCATTAGAAATTTGTTTCGGTGTATTGATAAATAATACCCAAGAAGAATTATATCGATCAATTTGTCCAGAAATATAATCCCAAGCGACAGTGCGACAATGCGACAATGCGAGGTTTTACTAATTCTCGCAACTATGTCTATTGGATTTCAATTTCACGATGCGAGGTTTAAAAAGGACAAGCGACAATTAAGACGATAATTGTCGCCCTCTTAACCTCGCGAGGATTGTTAAATCTCGCATGTAAGTATGTTTTCGGACAAGGCGACAACGCGATAATTATCGCGTTGTCGCGTGTTGGCGAAGCGACAATTTAAGTGGCACGAACAGGATTCCGTAGATATGCGTGTGTTAATATCCGTTTTCCGAAAACGATAAATAAAAATGCATACACTGCATATTTAAAAGCGGATATACTATTCAGTCGAGTCGACTGAGTGGATTGGTGACAGTATTTCAAAGGAATAAAATCTATTTGATTACCAATGTGTTTTAAAGACTGACAGTAAGAAGTAACCAGCAAAGAGAAATAATGGGTAAGAGTTAAACTTTCACAAATATTTTTATAGAAATGGCTATATATATATAATTGATAAGTTTCCTTAATGATTTGGAAACCGGCCAACACGAGATATTGAAATAACCTCCCCCTGATCTTATGTTTAAAGGTGGATAATCAGATTTTGGCCATGTAACGGATTTGTTCGAAACTTTAGCATCTGATCATTTACACTCATTTATGTTCACTTAACCACACTGGTTATTCGGGTACCTACTCGTGTGAGCGATACCGCCCTCATGTGATTTATGTAAATGTTGGTGAACAGGAAATTCACACATTTAACAGGTTATTATTCCGTATTTAACTGAAGATTTAAAAAGTTTTAGTATTGAATGTGTAAGATCATACCTTAACTATATCAATGTCAAATATCTATCTAATATAATCTGAATAACTGTGAAAAAAAATACGTTTTTTGCTGCGAAAATGAAAATATTTTAAGGCGATGGTATATATTTTCACGATTGATGGTATTATTTCGGATTATATGAGGAAATTTTTGTTAGGAAAATGAAAAGCAGTCATTCTATGTGTTAGCCGTTACTTTCATTTCACAAAAACTGGAATCACAGTAAAATTAGATCGATTTTTACGAAGACAGGGTGTAGAAAAAAAGATACCTCTGACGATGTACCATGGTACCATCCTCGTTGTTTCTGTCAATCGAGCGGATACCGTCCTCGTTTTTTGAAATGAGCATTACATTGAGGCAGACCCATTTTCTAATTTAGCGATAACATGCAATGACCAGCCAAGATAAATATATAACTTTGGTCTTTTATGCCCTCCAGCTACTGGAAGCAGCCTATTCGGAGAAAAACTTCTCAACTCGCTTCAAATTCGCTATCAACTTAGTATCAAGATCCATCTACATAGACACATTCTTATGTGTATTTTCAATTGAATATTGCTTCCGTACATTTTGTCTTGTTATTTAACTTGTTACGTGGTATAAAATGTTCGTAGCAAAAACAAAATTAAATTTGTTCAGAAATTCTATGATTTTTGTCAAATATTTTATTGCAATCGACCCATGTTTCTAAGCTTCGTTTTGAAACTTTTGAGGAATAAAGCCAGTAATTCGGTCGAAAATGTGCTTCTTCAAGGGGGCACCAGTCTTGAACGAAGACATCACTGCCGAGGTGCAACACTGCAAGGTATTGAAGGGGGTGCCTTTGCCAATGTTAGACGTTAGGCAGGGGTTCCGGGGTCGTGGGGGGGGGGGGGGTGCGGGTCAGGGAGACTCCTGGAAATTTTTGAAATACAGGCAGGAAATGGTGTCCTCTGGTGTATTTAAGGTTTAAATTTTGAAGTATTGGAGGGGTACGATGCTTCCCTATTGATTGGGGGGTCAGCCCCACCCCCCCCCTCTTCCCACACACCCACCCCCCCCTGGAAAATTTTTAAATACAGGTATGAGATGGTGGCCTCTGCTATATTTCTGGGTCTAAATTTTGAGAAATAATTATTCTTTTGCCAAAATAGTAGGGTGCATCTTTGATGAGTATGTCACTTCTCGGCCAACTGGGGAGGCACGGGCCCACTCGGCCGAGCCCTGGATCCGGGCCTGGTGCATGAAATGAGATGGTTTATATTTATAGGCCTACACTCCACACTGCAAGTTTTGCGGATCGAAACCGAAAGTAGGGGTTTATTGTGCGGACATGAGCATATTTTAGGGCAGCAGACCACAACTGACTGGCATTTTACTTGGAACTATTACACTCCCTCTTTATTTTCATCGTTACTTTAAGTTATGATAGAACTTTCATGAAAAATAGGTGTTGGAAAAAGTGATGTTCTATTAACAGGCGCGTAGCTAGGGCATTCTTCATAGTACGCAGAGGTAATGCGTAGGGGTCTTGGTATCCTCCCCATGATATTTTTTTCATCTGAGAACCGCAAATGGTGCATTTTGGCGTGTATTTGAAGCTAAACATTGCACGAAAACCTTATTCGTTCTTAATCTTTTATATAAAATGTATTATTTTACTAGGTATGTGTGTAATATTGCACGTGCAATTTGTGGTTCATTGATCCATGTTTTATGTTCAGTATTCAAAACAGATGGTTGGTGGTAACACACTTTCAAAACATCATTATGATTGGATAACAAGAGATGTGTATATAAGTATATATTCGAGAGTTGTTAAAAGTAATTTTGCCATAACTCTAAACTGAATACTAGTCAACAAAGATATGCTAAGTTTCATGATATTGTTACAAATGTACCAAATAAGAAACTGATGCCTTGCATAGGGAAAATATTTCGGCGAATGTCATCGACGTCTGCACTATGTCAACTTCGTTAAAATGTATTATTATCTTTTATTCAACTAAAACAGTATTCTGCAAAATGTTTCTTACTCCTTTTAAATTATTTTGCAGTTTGCAATCGTGATCTTGCGCTTAGCGCTTCATGCATCTCTATCTCTGGCGAGCTGTAAAGCGCGAGATAGCGATGGTGAAGCCATCGTGATTTCGTGCTGTGAACACTTAGCGTATTGTGAAGCGTGAAGTGCGAAATCACGATGGTGAAGCTAAGCATCACGGTGGTGAAGCGAAAAGAGAAAAAAACAACAACAAAAACACAACAACTCCATTTCGTGCTTTGTCATTTTGATCTCGCGCTTCGGGTATCGCCTTCCCATGACAGAGAAGCGTGAAAGACGAAGCGCGAGATCACAACGGCGAAGTGCGAAACTATGAAAATTTCAGGCTTTAATATTAGCATTGGGCAGATTTCGTACCAACAATATTGAATCATAAAACAAGTATTTAAACGTAGCGGGATTGTTGATATAATATTATCTAAACGACATGTAAAACCAAGTATTACACTGAAATCTTGTTTTGATGATTTTTAAAAATGTTCTTTAAGGTCTTTCGAAATATTATACATATAATTTAGTTAGGTAATACGCATTGAAAATATTAAATCACCAATTGTATAGAAAGAGCATATTTATCTCACTGTGAATTGGTTGTCCAATACTGTAAAATCGTATGACTTGTACCGGTGTCAATAGCGTAAGATTTAACTAGGTGTAATGAATGGATATCTATTGAATTTTATTTTCTATGGAATAATAGTTGATAATTTCATACACTTAAGTACAATTATAACATAATTCTATGATATCAAAGGCTGAGCGTGAAGCTACGATATCTTATTTTTTTTTATTTATATACCGAATATACCGTTACAATAGTTTCGCGCTCCGCTCAAGATAAAGTAAATATTATGCGAGACAAATTACGTCTGCAGTGTTATACAAAAAGTCATATTCAAAAGCTTTTAGCCTTGAAAATGTAATTTTTTTCCGATTTCTCAACCAACATTTTATTAATTGTTAACACTGTATTATAATTTTGTTATAGAAATTTTGCTCCTAGACCTGATTGTAATATTTCACATGGTCAGGATTATTACAAAATAAGCAATCAGATAGTAGGATTATGAGATAAATTGCAAAACTGTACCTAAATAGTTATAAAACTACAAAGACAATTGGTGAATTTCAATGCACGTTAAATCAACTAATCATATAAATCAGTTTGCTATATAAATAATGTCTTTAAGAAACAGGTTCGCTTTATTTTTATTACAAACTCAGGTTATAACGAAAACGCACTTGCTTGTCCCGATGAGTTCGCTAAAACCGGAGTTTACTGTACTTCAAACACAATATGAAGTAAGCAATGATAGTGCATGACACTAGCCAATTAATTGTGTATAGTTGCCAGAATTTCACTACGCAGCTGCGTATTTGAGTAAAGGTAGCTAAGCGCTTGACTAAGATAGGTAAAGAGGACATGAAGTTTAGTAGGTTTGCAGGTTTGTCGAACAATTCAAGCATCGAGAAATTTGCTTATCATCAAAATGTTGAAAATCGTCTGTTGCTACTTCTGTATTGCAAATGGTGATTATGAATCTAAGGGGAGTAAGTATAAGTATACACAAACCAATCTGCTCTTATATTGTGCCTTTGTATTGTGCCTTTGTAGATTACAAGAAAGCGTTTGATTCTGTCGATCGTATGTGTTTATGAAATGAATTGCTGCAGCATAACATTGGTGACAAAGTCTTTGAGGCTAAATATACAATATATGATAAAGCCAAATCTTGTGTAAAGAGTAGCCAAGGTCTATCAAATTTCTTCATTATAGCTCAACTGGTGTACGACAAGGTGAAAATTTATCACCAATCTTATTTTCTGTTTTCTTGAATGATTTAGACTCACGTATGCCTATTTTTTTTCAAGACTAGTGGAATTATCAAACAATGTAAAGGACCTGTTAAATGATGATATTTCAGAAATGTTTTCAAGTTATTTTTGTTACTTTATGCAGACGATACAGTGTTATTTGCAGAATCTGAAAATGATTTACAAACTGCATTAAATAGATGTTATAATTAGAAATAGAATATTGAACTACTAATGTACAATTATTAATGGTAAACAAAAAAGTACTTTACAGGTTCATGTAGAGACTCCATCAGAAAATGTAAATTATTGTTCTTGGATTTCATATGTAAAAGAACTTTTAGAACAACTTGGATTTGCTAAATACTGGTTGAATCAATCAGTATTTTCACCAGTGTATTTTCGCAATATTGTACAACAGAGGTTGAAGGCCAGTTTATTCAATCTTGGAATGAAAAAAAAACTTTGCAAATTTCCAGAAAATGTTTGTGTTACAGAATATTTATAACAACCTTTGAGTTTGAAAATTATTTTAAAGTTCTACCAACAAATCTCGCAATATCCACGTGTCATTTCCGATGTAGGAACAATTTGTTAAAAGTTGAAAAAGGGATATTTTTGAATATTGAGCTCAATAACAGGATTTATTATCTGTGTAATAATACATCTTTATGAGATGAATTTCATTACATTATAGAATGTCCATACTTAAATTTAGACAGAGTAAAATATATACCAAATGACTTTCAGCAGTCAAATGTAATGTCATTTCAACGTTTATTTCATAGTAATGATAGTATTCTTCTTTTTAAGTAAGCATTGTTTGTACAGAAAATACTTCAATTTTTTGGGAAGAATAGGTTTTTGTCACTGGCAGTTATTTGCTGGCCAGTTAAAACACTGTTTTCAAACCTGGTTAATTCTAAATGTACACCGTCTTTTATCTTTTAGCTTACAAAATATTTGTATCAGATCTATTATGACCGTAAAACTATTGTTTTTATGTAGCCCTTTAAGTGTTTGTTTTGTTAAATTTGTTGTTATTACAATACTGATGCCAGTATGGGTCAAGTTATAAATAAAATCTTGAAATCTTGAATCTCGCAGATTTCCTCCCTTGACGTACATTAACGTTTACAACCGCTGTGAGGAGTGTGTGAACAAACATTAAAAAGAGATTGGATCTGATAACCAGACTTCCATATCTGCTTCTTTTTCTTCAGTTACAAACCTGGTTAATTCTAAATGTACACCGTCTTTTATCTTTTAGCTTACAAAATATTTGTATCAGATCTATTATGACCGTAAAACTATTGTTTTTATGTAGCCCTTTAAGTGTTTGTTTTGTTAAATTTGTTGTTGTTATAATACTGATGCCCGTATGGGTCCAGTTATAAATAAAATCTTGAAATCTTGAATCTCACAGATTTCCTCCCTTGACGTACATTTAACGTTTACAACCGCCGTGAGGAGTGTGTGAACAAACATTAAAAAGAGATTGGATCTGATAACCAGACTTCCATATCTACTTCTTTTTCTTCAGTTAGTCACCTGTAAGACACTTATACATTAGTGTATATTGTATGCACTTGTAAATAAGTCGCATAATTAGCACGAACTTAATGGATGGTGCACCTATAATTACAAGATACGATAAAAGGCAGATTTATGAAGCCGCAGCCTCTCCCTATACGAATACATGCCCAGAGAGAGGGCCCGATTTCCCTTTCAGGAAGAAAAAGAAGGTCTTAACATAAGCACTTTTGCACGGTGCGACGACAAGTTTGGTCGCTTTCATAATGAGACTGAAGGAGAAAAAGAAAAACTCCAAGTAGGCAAGATGATAGAATGTGTAGAATAGAGGGTGGGTGTGAGGGAAGATTTGATATTGGTGAAATACTGCTAACTCACTTCTTTACATTTCTAAAGTTAACATTCTAATCAAATAGATCTACTAAAGGTCGGGTTTCACATTTCCAGTTCTTATTTTCAGATCCTCAAAGCGATTATCTTTAATTGTTCATTTAAGTGTACCGTATTGCGGAAGTAATCGCTGCGGGGAGTTTTATAAATGTTCATTGACATAACGAGGACGGTACCCATGTGCAAACGGGTAGGTATCATTGTTTATTTTCATCCATCGTCAGAGGTACCATCAAAAACAGCGACAGGATGCATATAATTGAAATTTTATCAACAAAAATAACTTGCAGGTACACGATACATTCGTTTTGTAGTTGAGTATGCATAGTTTTACCAAGGAGAGTGGCAAATTCAGATATCTCAACTTCGAACAAAGAAAAATACGTCTCAAAACGTCAAATTACATGAATTTCGTTACATTTCTTCAAATTTTGTAGTCATATCAATATTACTGAGGACTGATATTTTCACCAGTGCGAATTAATGCATTTCCTCGGACGATTCTGTCTTTAAAATGTTCAACATGCTTAAATATGTGTCATACGTTGGCATTGTTTTTATATACCCTATACAACCTACATGTATATAAATCACACGACGGCGGTATCGCTCACTCGAGTAGGTACCCGAATAACCAGTGTGTTAACACTTAATACAAATTAAATTTTCACTGGAGTTATTTTTAAAATTTCATTTTCCTATCCTGGTTGCCCAACCAAGATAGAGTTATTTTATCATAAGTATAAATTTGATAAACATACTTTGCCTAAGGAAATGTATAAATATTAGACATATTGTAATATATTTGTAAAATATTTGCATTAAAAATTATGTATTTAGATGGAATTCATTAGAAACGCAAGTTTGAAAAATTATTATTACCTCCCTTTGCCTATCTTGGTTGCGCAACCAAGATAGATTGGAAATAAATGATTTCAGAAGCTACACACAGCTTTTAAACTTGCATTTTGGTTCAGATTGTTCAATAGTGGATATGTCTATCAAATGCAAATGTAAAACTAGACATTGTATCGAAATAAAAAGAAATACCCAGCTTTTTATATACTTTCATATTAAAGGGGAGTAATTACAAAATTTTATAAAAATAATAAAATATACATTTCAAATAGGAATCTAACTCTATGTAATCGGTCTTTTTGTTCCTTAAATAATTCTCTACCAGAATATACAAAAAGTAAAAAATGTCATTAAATGTTGTTTAAATGTGATTGACCACCTTTAAAGTAATGGAGCTTGTCATCTCAAAACATTTTAATATCACTTAGAAAATCAACGTGTCAACACCAAAAGCTAGGCCCTATATTCGTAAACGTTTTAAAATGCTAAATTTTGTTTTTTCCCCTGACATTGTTGTTTGGTGAGCTGCAAGTTAATGCCATTTTACATATACACCGAACCGGAACCGAATACGAACTGAAAAAAGCGAGTGTATTATTATCACGTGATTTTAATAGCATATACGCTGAAACGGAACTGAATAGAAAACCTAACCGAAACATGCATGTTTTCTAACATAATTCAGTCCGAAATTAGGCGTAAAAAATTGTTTGTTTCCGGTATCCCGATTTGGCCAGATCCTAATTTTTTTTATGGCCTTGGACATGCTTAATGATGTTTGAAATCAACTTACTGATGCTCTAAAGGCATAACCCCCTTGTTTGTATTCACTTTTTGACACAAAAATGATTTTTGAAAATTCTCCCTTAATAAAAAAAATAATCCATTTTTTCCGACGAACCTACCTTAATTTTTTTGAGCATGTTACCGGAAACAAAGAATTTTTAGGCCTGATGAAAATGATCATAGTTTTCTAAGTTAGTCATTTTTCATTGGCTAAGGCTTCAACAAATAGGTCATTAACTCGTCAAAGATTATCAATGCAATTCCTAAAGAAGATTGCAGTTTTCTCCAAATTCGTCAGATTGGTCACGGATCATCTGTACCCATTTCTTTTTCCTGCGTCGGCTTCGGCATCTTTGTATACTAATTTCAAAGCAGTAACATAATCATTATCATTTATTTATCAACCATATTAAGGGCATTCCATATTCAGGAGTTTCTTTCATTATGCTAAGTTTCTACACATGTTCGCCCAGTGTTTTGCATATTTAAAAGCGCCGAAATCGGAAAACCGGTATAGTTCCGGTCCCGGTTTGTTTTGTATATGAAAATGGCTTTAACACAGACATAATTACGGCAATATGGCGACTTTCCAGCGTCAATGGTGGATGAAAATCCCAAGTTTCAGACAAGTTTGGGAAACCTGGTCACGCTTTTTGATTAAAATTTGATATGAATTTAACATTTACGGTGTCTCGCATTAAGCCATCTGTAGTATGTACGATAAATGGAAAATGTATTGACAATAAAATCTCACGCTTCAAGTTCACGGGGAAAGCCAAGATGCATTTCACAGTCTTCATGTCAGAGCACATGCGATCATGACGAATGTTCTCCCTGGGATTCAGTAGATAAATCGAAGCTTACTTAATAATTATTATGGCAGATGGTGTCCTGTAATCATATAACCTACTTTTTAGTGATACAAAAATTTAACGCTTGACATTGTAAACACTTTGTTAAATTTGTCTCATAATCACGCAAAATATCGTTTCGTAATAGGTACATTGAATGCTCGCTCTTCCATGTCTACTTTGCTCATAAAGTTAAATAAATAATTTAAGTATAAGTATTTTTGCTTCATCAACAAAAGTTTTGTATTTATCATTATCATGGTTTCGAACTTGTTTTAAAGTTTTGAAGAAATGTGTAAGCTAAGTACCCGGTGTGGCTGCACATTTTCAACCTATAGTTACATTGAGAAAAAGGCTAAATCAGTTTAATATTCAAAAGTAAAATTACTTCTTGTAAGATGTAATGCGTTAATACAGACTGGACCAATTCCTTTTTTTAAAACGAATAAGTAACCTCTATTCACGAAACTGCAGTTTTACAGTATTCTTCAATGAAACGTTTAAGATACCAAGTGGATCTAATACTTATTTATTTCCGTCATAAGTGAAGAAATTCTGTCATAATTTTGTTAATAGTGGTAACTGCAAACTTACATTTAATATAATATACCATTTTATTTTTTATAAAATCATTTGGGGATTACTTTGCCAATATTACGCTTTGTTCTTTTATCTTTCACATGACATTTTATATCTATAATCATGACGTTTTGCACTGTTTATTTAAAATATTAAACTATTTTCATGTCATTGATTGTAAAATGTAGATCTATACTTGGCAGGTTCAATGAGTAGGGTTATAAACTTAAAATACTTATGTTAAGTTACAAAACATTATTTCTCACTTATCGGACAGAAAAATCTCTATTTTTAGCAATGCTGGAAAATCTTTTCTTGCCTACCTAGCGGGGAAAGTATACATTTATCCGAGCACGCGCCGGGGATAGATATTCCTGTCTTTCCCTAGGGAAAAACCTTGTCTAAAATAGCGTGCACTAAGGTGACGTCACATAGTACTGGTACCATTGTGACGTCATAAACTTAAATAATGTCAGGAAATACCAAAAACCTATTTGTCTCCACGATCTATTTTGAACATGATAGGCAAGAAAAATGATCTAACATGTCTGCCTGTGTAAGACAGCTGTTTTCCCTACCATCGGGACAGCATGGATAAAAAACCTCGCTAACGCTCGGTTTTCCATTCCACACTGTCCCTCGGGTAGGGAAAACCCCGTCTTACACAGGCAGGCATGTAAGATCCTTATAATCTCACATGGGTTATCCCACACTCCTGTGACGGACTATTCATGCACTGAATATTCATATTACTTATGTAAAATAATTAAAAATCAGGTACCTTTATCTTTTCTCTCCGTTCCTTATAGTGTATTTCTCGATTCAAAATTCATTACTTTATGATAAGAACGTACCGTTACGCTACAAACGATAAAACTAAAGCGGAACTTTGTTATTGTGCGTCATTGAAATGTCACGACGTCACTTCTGCTTACGGACGCCAATTTCCCGCGTTTTAAGTAGTTTCATATTTTTATGCTTGTTTTTATTGTTTCTGTTGTGGTAAGTGAGAAATAGAATCCATCATTGGTGTTCGGTGAAGATCGGAAATCCCAACCCTCGGGCGCACCGCTCAAGTCTTAAACTCGGCTCAGCCTCGTTTAAGACTTGAGCGGTGCGCCCTCGGGTTGGGATTTTCTGATCTTAACCGAAGACCAATGATGGATTCTCTATATCATGACCCATTGCGAGAACAAACTCAAATGTCTTTAATTATTAATTGATTTATTTTTGGCCTTATATTATGTAACCTTAGACATTTATTTGAAGTATCGACGTAAATTGCAATGTTAAGCCGACAGATGAAACCAACAGAACAGTTGTCGAACTACAACTGAAATGAAACAAGTAGCAATAATATTAAAATGCAATCAATATGGGTCTAAGAGTTCTCTGTCCACCATCACCCGTCATATCAATGCTTTAATTAGTACAAACTGCAAGCTGTCCATTCTTTCCGCGCACTGGTTGTAAGACATCAATAGTTCCAAACAAGAAATATCTTTAAAAATGATGGTCGGCGAATTGTAATAAAGAAAGAAGTTTATGAATTTTTCATCTAACATTCATCTTTCATCTAACATTTTTCAAATTGAAAAACTAAACATCGCACTTTAACAATTTAAATGGTTCTCTTAATTTTTCGCAAAGGTTTCGTAGGGTTGCAATTTTGTTTCGTTTATCCTTAGACGAATAATTACAGCAGTAGTTTGATGAAGATTCATGAAGCGGTTCATGAGAAGAGGTCATTAAACGTGTTTATATTTTTAGCTAAATTGGTCCCTATCCCCATTTGTAACAAAATAGCAAGAGACCTAACGATATTGTTACACATCGAGTTTGATAAAAATCCATTACATTTTAGTGGTTAATGCGAAGAAAGGCATATCTACTTTTAGCTATAGTGGTCCCTAATAGGGCCCAAGTTCCTATATAAATAAATTTGGAAGAGGACCTTATAATGATGCTCCAGACCAAGTATGACAAAGATCCACCAAGCTGTTCATGAGACGCTGTATAAAGGCATTTCTAGTTTTAACTCTAGCAGCCCCTAAAAGGGGTCAAATGTCCCAGCTGTACAAAGTTGCTGCTGGCCTAATAAAGATGCTACAAATCAAGTTTGATTAGAATACATGAGAAAAAATCAAAGGATTTTTTTATTTATTATTTTTATTTATTTCTAAAATAGGCCAACTGATCCCGCTTTAACAAATGCATATTCGCTATTCATGAATCTTTGGACAATGACGTCACACCTATAAAAAAGTGAAGGTCAAGCAAAACATACAATTGTAATTATTTCAATATTTCTGTTTCATAAGCAAAGTTTGACCGTAGTCATATCACATAGATAAACTGTATGCAGCGTATCTTCATTTCAGTGTAATGAGATTCAGTCATTATATAGCATATATATAATAAAACAGATTTCAACTGAGTTCAATATTTGCGTACCATACTAAAGAAAAATATTCATATATAATAAATCAGTTAAATAATTTATAACAAATATATCAAAGCAAACAAGTACTCATTTTAATATGCAATCTGAATAAGTCACAAAAGCAAGAAACCTTTTCATATACAGACGACAATTGTAACAAGGAACATCTTTTAAAAAGCACTTGTCTACATAAAAGACTCTTATCACACCCTTATTCATGTGAAACCCAGACCGTATTCAGCTCTTTCTTTAATTTGATATATGTTGGTATTTCAACAGGTATTTTATCATATTTATTAAACTTACTTATCATTTTGAGATATATCAATATTCTTGCTAAATATACTGAGCCAAAGTTAGCTTTAAAACTGTGAACAGCGTCGTTTAGGATAAACGCTTTGTCTACATTTCACTCAGCGTAGCACAATCAACAGAATGAAAGAAATTGACATTCTCGTCCAATCAGGCAGAGTGTTGCATAAATCTTCCATTTTGATAAATTATCTATAATGCGTTATCAAGTAGTTTGATTTGCAAACTGAAGTCACGTGGCATAGGTAACGAAAACGAATTTAGACGGCGTTCGCCGAAAAAGTAAAAGTAAAAAGTAGGCATTTTTTCTACTACTTAGTTGTTGTTTTTTTTTTGTTTTTTTTTTATTGTAGTCAAATTTATCCACGCATTATCTTTGATTTATTTCATGCTAAATTTTACGTTGTGTCTTTGTAATATTGACTTCTTATCTGGGGTCGTTCGTCTAGTGGTCATATGCTTGAATGTCAATCTAAAGATGCGGATTAGAATACCGGTTCAGGCATTGAATCTCTCGTCGATGCGAGTAAAAAGGTTTCATGTTTTATCGGTCCTACATACCGTCCTTTCACGTTCAAGAACTAGACTGTCTATTCGAAAAGTACAAGGCTTAGTTAACCGAGCATGGCTGTATCTAAACAAAAGTTTCACTCTGTTCTGAAGACTTTCTCTCACTTTGACCCTAACTGTTTGTCAGATCGCTCTGTGTCTGTTCCTGGTAGAGAATGAATGAGGCACCCTGTGAGGCTTGTCATCTTTGATCTAAATCTGGTATGATAAATGACTTGTTTGTTTGTGTATAATTTACATTTCGATTATATTTTTATATAATTTGTCCCCCTTCATGTTTTACCACAAAGTGTCATTGTCTTTACAATTCTCTCATTTTTAATTCGACTATACGAAGTATATGGAGAGCCATCCTACTCGACCCGGCGCAGGTATCCGCATCAGCGTCCGTTCCGATTCCACGACATGGCTAAAGGTGTTATGAACTTTCTCTTTACGTCTATAATTACTGGATGAATTCCCTTAATACTTACAATAGTTGAAATAGTTACTCCTCATCATCACCCGCATCATATGACACCAGGGCAATAACTATAGCTTCAATATTACA
>NW_026462165.1:0-16368 GCF_021730395.1 Mercenaria mercenaria | reverse complement strand
GCAAACGCTTATTTAATAAATATAGAATTCCGTTAGGGCCATCGCCTTTGAATGTGTTGATCTGAAAATGCGATACTTGGTAGTACGATGTTGAAAACGCGAAATCACCAAACTACAAATTAAACGAAAACGCGACAACACGATGATGAAAAACGCGATAATACGATACTACGATGGTGATATCGCGTTTTCACCATTTCCGTTATCGTAGTATTGCGTTATCTTCATCGTGTTGTCGCGTTTTCGTTATCGTAGTCCGCGTATAGTCAGGGAGAATGTTCCTTAGATGACGTCGCGGTTGTTCCGTCTGGTGAACAGAATGGCCGGGAAGCTGATTTTAATGTTAAATGCCAAAAAATATGTGCATTTTATAATATTATCTTGTCTACAAATGGAAATGAAATATAGTTTAAATATAAGAAATAAAACTATTTTTTTTCGGTGTTCATACGAAATGAACGACAGAATAAGATCGGCAAATTAAACATGGATTTGCCGATCCTATTCTGTCGTTCATTTCGCATGAACACCGAAAAAAATCATTTCATTTCTTAAATAATACAATGACGTAACGTCAAAACAACAAAATACGGAAATGTCGTAAAAAGACGTTGCAGCAAACACATGAACCGTAAAATGCCTCTCAAGAATATCCCCTGTGTACACGCACAAAACTGGAGCAGGCAGAAACAGATACCGTGCCATTTAAAAGCGGGAGATAATATTGTTTGCTCGACATTAAAAGAAATAAATTGGGTTACTTGGAAGCATGTACTAAGTTTTGAAAATCAATTCTGGATACTGCCAAAAGACTAAGGTGGTAATGACGGGATTTTCAAAAACAATTGCTCGTTGAAACATACGTAAAAAACAGCAAAAGTTGACCTTCACCCGATGTACAATCTGGATACTGCCAAAAAGACTAAGGTGTAATGAGCGGGATTTTCAAAAACAAGTTGCATCGTTGATAACATACGTAAATAACAGCAAAAGTTGACCTTCACCCGATGTACAATTATTATTGAAAAGGTCAAATGCACACTTTTTACGCAAATGACGTCGAAACTAATAATATCTTACAAATTTATTTTACTGTAAAATGAGCAAACAAAAATAGGGGGTCACCGACTTCGTTTTTGCAGTATTGTCATAAATTTTCCCCTATCCCCCTTTTCTCTTGCATTTTTCTGACATAAAAATCATAAGAAAATCATTTGACAAATCAATGAAATACACTTTTACCAGAAATTGTTTAGCCCATAGCGGCATTGATTGCACACGAGTTTGTTAACTGATAAGTTTGAGTCTGACCCTTTTCGATTAATAAAGTTGTAGCCATAAATCTTAGCATGTGTTGTTCCAAATCTGAACTCTACGGAAGTGACGTTCTTTGTATAAATTGGCAGCATGCATTTATTGGTCCATAGAGTTAAAAAAAAATACAATTACTTAAAAGGCATTTTTCAGCAAAAAAAAACGCATAAAGTCCTTGACTACCGTCTTTATTTGCGAGCTACGAAGTCTAAAAAAAATGATAAAGTCTCAAATGGCGATATGGACGGCGTTTGGCGTTGCGCATTTTCCCGCTTATTGCTAAAACGGCGAATGCTGTTTGCAAATAGATATTTAGCCATACCGCTTTAAAAAATCTAATACTTTCTGAAACATACTTTCATTCTTGTATTTACAAATCATTACATTTCATAGTTGTCTTTATCACGTGAATATATGTGGAAATTTTCAAGTTACTTACTTAGACGATTGTAGGCTATTCCGCGGTAAATAGAAAGCCATAATTGTATTCTCTCGCATGAAATGTTACGACATATTTTAAGAAGATGTGTTATTAAGTATAATTTAAGGTGCAACTGGCGGTAACTGATTTCTTTTGCATAGAGAATGTTACAATATGAAATGATTTCTTTTTATGTGCCCCCCCCCCACCCATGTTGTGTTTGGGTGGGGCAATTAGTGTTGTATATTTTTATTTTGTTTTTTGCTTGCTATTTCGATTTGAGATTAAAAATTTTGAAATCGAATGGGATAAGTAAAGAAAAGGGTACTTGACTGAGAATATTGATGATTTTGTTAATTTAAAAATTTTCCCCCCTATACTTTGATCTTAGAAAATTTATTCATTATGCAATGATCACGCGATTAATTATTTTTTTATTATGTTTTTTTTCTCGCCTGATACGGCTGGCGTATATTATATACTATATATCAGAATGATATGATTTTTAAACATGTCTATTTATATTTATTTATTTTATTCGTTGTATAAGTATGTGATGGATTGTTCTTTATATTTTTTTGTAACAGTTGATGAATTTTACGTGTAATACCTGAGCAAAAATTCAATTTTAGTAGATTTTTTTTTTTAAAAAACTAAAACTAAAAAATATAAAAACTACCATTTAGTATTAATTTAAGGTTTAAAAGAAAATGAAGTGTAAAAAAATATCCAAATAGAAAAAAGATAATTTTTTTCCCAATTGATGATATTTCAATCCTTTTTCTCTCATTTGGGTTATGTTTGTCTTCTCTTATTTTTTCTAATTAAATTTAGTTAATATTGAAATGAACTGTGTAACAAGCGTTCTTGATTCGTGCTGTCCTCATGTACTCCTGCTGCATCTATGTGTCCCCGCGTCCTGGTCTGTCTCGGTTGTTTTCTGTTAACCATTTATGCATCCGTTCGTCATTCTTCGACCTCACTACCCTGACATTGTATCCTATAGGTAACGAATTAGAGCCTGGAGAATGGCGATCGGATTGCATTACTTTAGGGGCGTGCTTGTATAAAAGCTGCATTTTTAGTTACAATTTATTTTCGTTTTTGCGAAATACCTGCATTTTCTCTATCGAGACATCATTATTAAGTTACCCCTTTGTAACCAATTGTATGTAATCGAGTTTGAAATTTTCATATAGCTCTATTGCTTTCATTTTCATGTACGTGTCTTTGATTGACACTTCTGCTCGTTCAAATTTTGATGATTTTGTTTTAATTTAAAAATGTACCCCTATACTTGATCTTAGACAATATTCATTATGCAATGATCACGCGATTAATTATTTTTTTGTCTGGTGATGTCCATCCCAACCCTGGGCCTGTCTAGAATCCAATGGTTGTTTTTCTGTACTACATCAGAATTAAGGAGTATTCGCAAAAAATTAGATTATATCAAAGACAATTTTCTTGATTCGATGTTTTTCTGTTTTACCAAAAACTCACTTATCGCAAAAATATTTTGACTTGCAGATGAAACTTGAAGGATTAGGAAATAGTTTCGGAAAAGATGTTTCATCACACTCAGGTGGTATCCTAGTTATTGAAATTCAGGATTAAAACCCAAAAACGATAAATGACCTTGAAACTATTTTACCGGAATCTTGTGTATTAAAATAAAGATCATAATAAAAACTTTATTATTGCTACAGTTATAGGCCCCCAAACCTGCTATCGATTCTGCAAAGATGTGATGTTTTGTTGACCGGCCTTAGAAATATCAGATAATAATTATTTAGTTGGCGATTAAACGAAGATCAGTTAAATGTAACAAATCGTAAATTTAGAGACATACTTATTCTTAATAATATGACAAATGTAATCAATACACCAACTGAATAACACACAGTACAAGCACCTTAATTGATGTAATTGCATTAACAAAACTGTAATCCCGCTGGATTCTGGAGTTTTTGAAACGCCGTCAAATATAAGCGATCACTTTGCTACTTAATTTTTATGTAAAAGCAGTTTTCCAGGCCAGGACATGTTACCCCCGCCGAGTGTGGAACTCCCACCAAGCCGATTTTGAAAAGTTAAATAACTCGATAAACACCACTGATTGGTCAGCTCTTACTCCGACTCTCTAGACGTTTTTTTTTTTTTTTTTTTTTTTTTTTTTTTTGCCACATCTGGTTTTGAAAAAATTTTAATCTAGCTAAAACTGTTTTCCTACTAAAATTATACAAATCCGCCCCAACGACAGACCTTGGTTATAATTCATTTATTCGTACTACATCTAGGAAACGTGATCTTTTTTAAAAGCGAATTGCTATTCAGTCGGGGAAACCATCAGATTGGCAATGTTACAAGAAATAAGAAATCGTGTCAATAATATGAAAAACACCTACGCAAAACAATTTTATAATACTCTTGAATTTTCATGAATGATTTAAGTTCTACAAATCCTAAACGTACTGGAAAACAGTAAAAATGCTATTTCAAAGAAAATTCTAAAGCCGAAAAAGAAATTCCCCTTGAAAACGAAAAATCATGACACAGCTATTTCTGAGTAGATAAAGCTACATTTTTAAACGATTACTTCGTATCAGTATCAACTCTCGACGATTCCAATTCTGTTCTACTGAGTTTGTTGCAAAGTCTAAACAACTCTTTCCCACTTTACTATTTCTGAGCAAGACGTAATTGACGTTTTAGATAACTTAGTTGTCAACAAAGCCTGTGGGCCTGATGGTATTAGTCATAAATGTTAAAGGGATGTTCGAAAACCATAGCTAAGCCCCTTTGCACTTTATTCAATAGATCTCTCATCGTAAATAAATACCCGTCTTCATGGAAAATTGCTAATGTAATGCCGCTTTATAAGAAAGGAGAAAAATCTTTACCATCTAACTATAGACCAATTTCTTTGATCAGTTGCGTAGGTAAAATTTAAAGGAACGAGTGATTTTTAAGTATTTGTACAAAATCTAAAAAACCAATAATCTTATATATAAAAATCAGTCGGATTTCTTCCTGGACACTCCACTGTATACCAACTTGTAGATATATATAACCAGATCTGTACATCTTTAGACGGAAGAAAGCAACCTGTATGGTTTTCTGTGATATATCGAAAGCTTTCGACCGAGTTTGGCATAAAGGCCTTATATTTAAACTGAAGCAGTATGGTTTTTTCAGGAAACTTGGTCATTGGTAACAGATTACCTGGAAAATAGATCGCAAAAAGTATTTGTAGGGCAATTCGTTTTAAATAATAGGTTATTAACTGAAGGCGTAACTCAAGGATCGGTCTTGGGCCCTCTTTTATTTCTTGTATACGTAAATGATATTGCTGATTCTGTTATAAGTACCGCTAGACTTTCGCTGATGATAGCTCACTTTTATATCTTTCACCAGACTCCGTTTATATAGAAACTGTTTTAAATTCAGATCTAGAAAAATTTCCAGTTGGGCAAGTCAATGGCTTGTAAAATTCAATCCTTCTAAAAATGAAGTCATGTTTTTCTCCCTTTTGAGATATAGCTCAACCTTCGTTAACCTTTGATAATACCCCTTAAACTTCGTTGAGATCACAAACATCTGGTTTTTACAATAAGTCATGATGGCTCTTGGCACACCCATATAAACAATATCACTTCCTCAGCTTCAAAAGTACTCGGCTCGATGAGAATGTTAAAATTCAAAGTTAAAAGGTCTACTCTTAACAACATTTATTTTTTCGTATCTAAGACCTCTACTCGAGTATGCTTCAGTTGTATGGGATAGCTGTACTCAATATGAAAAGGACACTATAGAAAAACTTCAATATGAAGCAGCTCGCATTGTTACTGGTTTGATCGTTCCGTTTCCATTTCAAAATTTATTAACTGAAGTTGGCTGGGTTTCTCTTGCAGACCGTAGAATTATGCAGAAATTAATATTAGCTTATAAGGAAATAACGGACTGCTTCCAGATTACCTTATAGACTTTTTTCCTCCAACAGTTCACAATTCTAACAACTATGAACTTAGAACAACACTAATTTTGTAACATTGCCTAGACGTCTCGAAATTTACTCAAATCAGTTTTTACCCGATTCAGTAAAACTATGGAATAACCTTGACCTCCCGACACGCAATGCTAACACACTTACATCTTTTAAGAGCAAATTGAAGAGTAAATTTAAATCTCCAATTGTTCCGTCTTTTTATCTAATAGGAGAACGATTCTATAATGTAGTTCAAATCGTATTAGAAACCGATGCAGCAACTTAAAACATGATTTATTTTATAACCATTTACGAGACTATCCGATTGCTCTTGTGGACATGGATTGAAGATGCGGAACATTTCTTTTTTAATGTAGCCATTATGCCGATGCTCGTCGATTGTTATTTTTCAATACTCGAAGATTTCATCCTCTTAGTACTCACAAATTACTTCATGGAATTGATTCACTTACTATTGAGGAGAACAAATCTTGTTTTAGAAGTACAAAGTTATATAAAAAATACACGTCGTTTCACTAGCACTGCCTCCTGATCTTTTGACTATATATCTGTTTAGAGGGCTCTGGGCTGGGCTGGATGTGGGGTATTTGCAGCGGATGCGATGAGGTGCACTGATTGATTTTACGCTTGTCTGTGTTATTTTATTGTTGTTGTTTTTTTCTTTCGATTGTTTTTTCCCTGCTTTTTTCTATTAAAATTTTCTGTCTTAATCTTCTTTATATAAGTAAGTTTATAACTTAAATTATATTTTGTTTTAAACATATATTTTTTTCCCTTCCAGACCAAACAAAAATCCGCCATTTAGTTTAATCTAACATTTAAATTTTACAGCCCGGGGGGCGGACCGATTTCTAAAGTTGTAAAACTTGTGGTCCCAAACCCTTTTTTATTATCGCACATTCGCAAAGTTACTGAAAACTTCCCAATGTACAGTTTGTAATTATATATGTCTTGTATAATGAAAAGTTTGCTATTGTATATATATATTTACATTTTGTATCTGTTAATAGTGTCTTGATGTACATTACCATAATGTCTTGTGTGATGATTACAATAAAATATGATTAAACTAAACTAAAGTGTTGCCCTAGCCCACCCGTCCGTCTGTCCGTCAGTCAGAATTAGTGTCGGGCATATCTCAGAAAGTATTGACCAAGAGTCATCAAACCTCCAGGATTTTTATCAGCACTTCCATTTGAGTATTTTTATAATTTCGCCTCGGATGACATTTTTGCCCTCGGGTTAATATCAGCGCGGTCACATGACCTGACAGTCACTTTCGTTTGGTCAGTGTCAAAAGGTTGAAAATGTTTTTGATAGTCAAAAAAATTGTCTTTCTCAACTGTAATGGAGAGAAACCGGACGCGTTCATTGTGTTCAATTTTGGAACACTAGTGTTATACTCTGAACACGATGTTTAGTCAAGTGTTTATGTGTACGATTGGAACGCTTGATTTGAACGCCAGCATTCAATATTAGATCGCCTCCAAGAAAGTCTAGACATATTTTACTGTTTGAGTTTTTAATGAACTAGGGGTAAGTTATTTTACCGATATATTGTTAATTGAAGTTTCATTGAATGCATAAAATGAAATAACTATATAAAAACATTGACAGGGAATTTTATATGAACAGGGGCATTCATTGCATGTTTCTATCTGAGAACGCCGGTGTTATGTCTAAAAATAGAATTTTTCAAGAAAGCGTCTATCAGTACCGTGAGTACGTCATCAACAAGCGTCTCAAGTTTGGCGGAAACAGGAAACTGGAAGGATAATCCGGAATAATTTGTTATGAAGTAATTTTTCTGCTATTTGCATATCTTCTTAGCTTGAATACTTTGTTCATAATTTATATTTAAGTTCCACCCGCCAGATTTATAGTGTTTACTAAATAGATATTCCATGTAAATTCAAACAGGCAGCACTTATGTTGTTGTTGTCGTTGTATTGCAAATGCTGAACTAAAGAACATGAAATACTTTTAACTTTTATTTTAGGTCACATCTTGAGCAGGTGCAATTGGCTGCTTATTCAAACAATGAAACTGTCTGATAGCTCTACATAAAGCGTATAACAAACAAAAGTTGAAACAAAGTTTGATCGGAATAAGAAGGGCATATGTCATTTCCAGACTCCTAAAGTGATCACTGAGGTTTGTTTGTTAAAGTTAAATGATATTTTTGTTCTGTTAAACAAACTAGTACGCTAGAATCATTGAACAATACTCTCATTAAGTGCTAGTATGATTTTCTGAACCTTTAGCTGGGACTTGAACCTACTCTTATAAAACAGTGCCTGGCCTTTGGAAGTTTGAGTTGAATTACTGATTTTCATGAATAAGGTTTATGATATTTTACATCAGCGTATATACCTAATTTTAACATAAAGCATTATTTCGCATTTAATAGGTTTATACAACATTCAAATATCCATCTCTGTACCTATTTCAAAACAGCAAATAGTTTTATTAATGCTCCAATATTGAGAAATTTAAATGCTGTTTACATAATGAAATACATTTTTCTTTTGCCAGGTTGTTAAAGAACAGGACCTTGAGGTCATATTGGAGGTAAAAGAAAACACTCCTCCAAAATTAGTGATATTTACCAGAAATGACAAAGAAAGGAGACACCCTATTTAGTAGGAAATTGTACTGCACTAGGTGCAATAGGGAGAGTACAGTGTTATTTGCAGTTCAGTTATTTGCATCATTCTGTGTTTTAGACATTGAATATCATTCTTAAGCAATGTCTTTAGGATTCTTGCAGCAATTTGTATTTGAAGAACAGTATACAAATGAAAGTGAGAAGTATAGAACAGTATTTAAATAAATGAGTTACATGGTTAAGGTATTGGGAGGATAATAAAATTAGCAGTCACTCCTTCTTCTGAAATATCATTCTGGTTTGTATTTTGCTGAAATCAAATGCAGCAGTTCAAGATAGAGAATAGTTTTCAGTAATGCTAATACCACTGGTCTCTTCTAAGCAGAAAGATTGACATTTTTCAAATAATATTACTGGGTTTTTCAAAATAGTGTTTTTGATACTGAGCGGGACATATTTTACAAAATGGACTTATTGTTACTGAACAAGTTGATTGACATTCTCAAAAATGTTACTATTAGTTCTGAGCAGACATGTTGGTATTTTCTAAATGCATTTGGGACTGAGCAGGTTTTTAACATTTTACAATGAAATTGTATATATATATTATTGCATATTACAGTAATTCATAATAAATGTGTACTTTCTTATGTTCTGAGCTGTATGCAAGAATAAAATAGTAGTATATCTTTCTATATTATTTTATAAGTCTGTCAAGGTTATGTCTGGTCGAAATGTTGGTTTTGTGCCACTGATGAAATTAAATGTAAATAGTATTTCCCAAACCCTTACCTGATTTATTTGCTTTGGGAAAAAGTCATAGTCATGTGCCAGTGTCTTTTTGTTAAAAAATATCCTGAATTTTTCTTAAGTACCATTTTATCTTTGAAACTTGGATTATGACCATCGTCTATTTGCAGGAGTACAAAATTCTGTCAAAATTTTTTTCATTATGGTAATGTTTTACACAGTTTCTAAAATTTTAGGACAGGGAAAAACTTTTACAGGAAATTATGTTCAAAGCATAATATCTTCTTTGATGTTTTTATGACAGTTTTTTTTCAGGTATGTTTAAAATACAACTAAAGAACACTATACATGTACATCAAAAGCTTGTGAAATAGACAGATTAAGTAGTTGCACATGATGTTGGTAGTTTTCCATCAAAAATTGGGGGGGGGGGGGTATATAAAGTTGTTTTTTTTCAGCAGTATATATTATTATGTATAACAAATATCCTTAGAAAAACATGTCTCTTATCCAGGTTCAAATCTGAATGCAAATGATCAACCTAATGCACAAATTCTTAACGTTTACCATGTCTTCGAACATGTTTCTAGGCGTTTCATATCTGTTTGCATTGGAATTGAACACGTCCGGAGTTAAACAAAAGAACATCCTGGTGTTCACAGACTGTTCATTTACGGAACTGTAGTGTTACCAACAGACACTAACATTAAAACATAGAACATGTCTGTGTTAAAAAAGAACACTGGCTTGTTCATAAGGTGTTCCACAACAGAACATGCTTGGCTGTTCATCGTGCGTTTCTTCTTTGAGCAGCTAGTGTTAAAAATTTGAACACTAGTAATAGGATTTTGAACGCTCAAGACGCGGTTCAATATCTGTTGCAAATTGGCGTTAAAGCGGTCGGTTCAGTTCCTTAACACTTACAATTACACTGCAGAAATGGGATTTTAACATTGTATACAAAGAGAGGAAAGGTTGAAACAATGGTTTATGATAGTCCAAAATATGTCTTTCCGGTAATGGGATTTAATCATTGTAGACAAAAGAGAGGTATAATAAAATGTTTTAATTTGACTCATACAATCAGACCATGATATGGCCCTTTGACGTAGTCGAAAATGTACTTAAAAGTTTGTGTCGCAGTATCTCATTAAGTTGCTTTTCAAGATTTTTGTTGCATACATGTGTATATCTTAAAAATAGTATACGCATGTGAAGTAGTAACATATTCGGGATACTACGCCATATACTGTTTTTGCTATAATTAATCTTTTGAAACTACTGCATCCTAAACAAACTCAGACAGATGTATAGAAAGAATCAACCAGTCAGACTAAAGTTTTCGTTTTTGAACATCGGACAACAGTGAAGTACTCGCTATATGTTACTTGTGAGATGTTTGTCAGTAACAAATGTTGAGCAAGTTAATACCGGTAGGGAGATCCGAACTTCGGAAACAATAACAGTTAAATTGTCAGTATATAATTACTACCTACAATACAAAACAGAACACAAACATCAAATGTTTCAATAATTTTTCATGCTTTCATTATGACAATGCGCTTGATAACTTCTATGTTGTAGTAATACAGCAATGTTAAAAAATATCTAAATGATAAATACAAAATTATACACACAGCTTCTTCAAAATATATATGAATTTTGAAATGCCCTTTCAAAATTCATAAATGTACCCATGTCAAATAGAAAAGACATGCCATACACAGCATATATAGTGCATAACCATCAAGATTATCCAGCGCGAATAAAAAAAACAAATTCCCCCCCGGTGTATCGCCCTCCTGCATCGGCTCTTACCAACATCTTTATAGAACGTAAGTTGTCGTAGGCGACGGTTTCGATGCGTTACCGTTTTGTCTTTCGCCAGACGTCGCCCGAATTACACCTCTTACCCTAACGTCTAGTTATTTAGAAAAGGGTGATATCAAAATCAAAAACATAAATTTGGTCAAAAGGTAAGGGTAGATGATACAATAAAAGAAACACTGTACTATAGGAAAAACTGGACTAAAACTTAAAAAAGAAGCAACGCATTTAGTGCACTAGAATGCACAAACATTGATAACATTACATTTACTAACAACTTTAACAATTTTTATGAATGGACGTTATTTTGTTTGTTGTATAATCATTATTGTTTTTAAAAAGCTTGATATTCTCTATTGTATGTGCGATTTCCCGCGATATAAATAGCACAGCGACGCTATACAAATTTCAATCACATAACATATAATAAGAAAGACACGTTTTTTTGTAAATAAAAACGTCAGAAATTAGATGAATCGCAACAATGATGACTTTTATCAAAATAATAATCGAACATACAATAAGAATAACACATATCAATAACATGGTAAAATTTAGAATAATAATGACACGACATTGAATAACAATATCAAAGATACACTAATAATAACGAAATATAGAATAACAATAATGGCGATTTACCATAAGAAAATCGAACATACATAAGAATAACGACATATAGAAATAACAAAGGGTAAGACTTCGAATATGACAGACACGACATTGAAAACAATATCAAAGATACAATTAGAATAACGAAATATCGAATAACATAATGACTTTTAGAATATTAATGACCAGACAATGAATAACAATAACAAACATACAATCACAATAACAACATACAATAAATTTAACAACGTTTTTGAGACATGCCAAAGCGACTTAAAAGGTGTATAATGTTTTAGTTACGTTCGTCCAAAATCTCATCTGCTGCAACATGTTGAACCGTAATGACAAGCCGCCATCTAGTCATTTTGACCGTATTAATATGAACACTCAGATCAAACTTCCACCGTTTTATCAGTATGTATTTTTTTTTTTTTCAAAATTCGTATAACGTGAATATTAAAGCTGGATATAGATGCTAAAATCTCTGTCATTTTCAATTTTATGCTTGATACAATCTTATGATATGAATGAACTGAGGTATAAGATATGAATAATCGGTGCCCGATTCCAAACTTTTTACGCAAAAATATTAGAATACGGGTCTCCCAAACGTGACCGCTCAGAGTCTGTTTTAAAAACAGCACTATAAAAAACGGTAAGAATTTAGTATAAATAAACGGGGGGGTATGAAAACCAATGAACCTTTCACTTTTTTAACAGTTAACTGCTAATTTCATTTTTTTTTTTTATTATTTTAATCATATTCGATTGCTGTTTGTTTCATATTATAAGTTTCCCTTTCACTGGTATTAGGTGCAGAGGGGAAAATCCGCTCCAGGGTAAGTGTTCCGGCGATAACGAGGCTCTTGCCGATTTTACCGCTAATCATTACCTAAGACCGGGATATTTCCATCTGCACCTACCACCATGATTGAATCTTTTCTTAAAATGCAACACTCAACAGATAGTAGAAAAAATAAATTCAAACAGATATTTTATAGCACTTTTTTCTTATAGTAGCGTATTAACAAAGCGCTGGGAACTTTACGTCAATAAACAAGAAGTACGTCATGACGTTACAAACACGAAAACAACGTAAATAGTTCCGATTTATTTTTATCATCTGCAGTAAAACGTTATGTTTTTCCGTAAAAGGCCCATTTTTTTGAAGGGAGAAATATGTTAAAAGGAACAACGAAAAACTATCAAGGGTTTATTTGATTTTACGTAAAACATTATTATTAACTAAAAACAAAATTTTCTGTACAAGATGTAGTTCTAATACGTCATTTACTGCACCGAGAGATGAGTTTTCCGACCCGTGAAATCACCCAGATAATAATATCTTCATGTGTTTACTAATCGTTTTGAAAATCCGCCCCAGGGCACCTACGCTGGGGTTTAGTAACGAGGCTGCCCGAGTTACCGCCCAAGAGGTCAATCGTTATATTTCGAGTCCAAGCCCTAACTTCAAAACCGTTCAAAATTTGACTTCAAACTCGGCATATGAATAGGAGGCGATGAGATGATGTACAGAGCCCAGACATGATTGGTAGGGCAAAGTTCAAAATCACAAACTTAGTTCAAATGGCAAAGCTGTCCTTTGTATTTTGTTTTCCAGATCACAACTTCAAAACTATTCAAGGTAAGACTTTTAACTTCGGAAAATAGATAGGTAATAAAAAAGACGATTTGCGCAGTGTGACAATCCACACCACTCTCCTCACATATACATTTTTAGTCCCTTCTCCCCCCACACAAACAAACAAACACACCAGTCACCGCCGCCACTCAAAACACAAACTGTCACATTGCACCCTCTCTGACTCACACACCCCAAAAAGTAGGTCCTTTGTATTTTATGCCCGGAGAAAAACTTATAGTAGTCCAGTAGAATAACAGAGAAAAGAGACCGAACCTTGCAGTAGGGTATATACAGGGTTTTATTGCAGTTCTCTGTCTTATCATGTGTAAATATGATCTAAACAAGCATTTAACATGACACTGAAATTTCAAAGATTCAGCTGATATAAAAAATGTAAGGAAAATATGGTGATATTTCTTTTTATTTTATGCTTATTGGTGAAATACTGGAAAATAGCAGTGAGATATAAATCGATATCACTCACAGTGCCGAACTTCTTTTTTTCCAGATAAATTATCTCCTTGAAATATATATTCTTTAATTACCTCCCTTTGCTGCCTTTAAAATTACTGGATTATACTAATACTCAAGCCATACACGAGTCATGAACTGCTAGACAATCCATATAGAACAGGCTAGCTATATAATTAAATTTGCAAAAGAAATAATGTTACCTTTGTCAGCTTGGTTGCTAGGCCTTGCCATAATTTCATGTAGCTACAGATATAATGTGTTTCCTCTACTTTTTTCCATTGGTTCACTATCGTGTGGTAATTTTACTGGCGACAGCACATTTAGTTGGTTGTTGTCTTAGTTAATTATCACAAGACATCAACTCAACCTTACGTAATATGCCAGCATTTACTTTCCCACTCCAAGCCCAGCCAGTTGTATTCCAACTTCCATGCATTTTGTTATGCTATGCAGCTCCTAGATCAATATTTCCTAGCTATTTCTATTGAATCCATGATGATATTTAATTCTGCAGCTTGATTTTCCATGGACATACGCATATTCCACAGTTTGTTTAGATTTTTCGTGTTGTTTTTTTTAATCTGACCTTCAGCGTGTGTTTTGGTAAACAAAGCAAGCTTCCGGTTATTCAACGAACTGACGGATTGACCCGAAAAGATTTAATTATGCTTCTACTTAACTACCGGCATTGTCAATGTCTCTGTTAGCCGCGGACTGTGT
Source organism: Mercenaria mercenaria (assembly GCF_021730395.1). NCBI lineage: Eukaryota > Metazoa > Mollusca > Bivalvia > Venerida > Veneridae > Mercenaria > Mercenaria mercenaria. The sequence continues at coordinate 1,988 of NW_026462165.1, read as the reverse complement.
ATTTTTACACAAAATATTTAAATGCAGTTTTTGTTTGTCGCCTTCTGTTTTTAAAAACAAAATGGCGTCGTGTTGATTTAATGAACCTAATCACCAATATTCGATATTAATGTGCCTAAGTGTCCATGGTAATTTCGCGGATGTATCATATGTAACACGGTAGCTTAAATAAATCCGAATTTCGTCATAAAATATTGGATTTATATGAACATTTATGCACGTAATAAACAGAAAATTCGTTGATCTTCACAAGCTAGCATAAAATAAAAAGAAAATTTGTTTGTTTGCAGTGAGATATCGAAATATATCATCACCGATAAGGGAGACAATTCTGATATTTTCACTCAGGCTCCGCCTTCGTGAAAATATTCAATTGTCTCCCTTATCGGTGATGATATATTTCGATATCTCACTGCAAACAAACAAATATCCTCTATAGAACTCTTTATTTGATGATAAATGACCTTTCATAATAAGGTACTGTAGAATTTACATCACGATAGTTTCAAAATGTTTTCACTTGCAATACCTTAATTCTAAAGACGTTTCATCTGAGACAGAGTGTTTCAATCATAATCTGATCAAAATATGTAAAATTAATGTTTCTTAGTTTAAAACTACTTTTACTACATTTACCTGTGTTCCATTTATGCAAAAACCTTAAAAATATGTTACAAATATAATCCTTTAATTCATTTCAAGATAACATATATTGATGTAAAATGATAACAATGTGAAAACTTCGTGTCATTTTCTAACGTTCCTGCAAGTATGCGTTTTACTGTGTAAAATAAATTGAAAATGTCAATGCTTTTCGCAAAAATTAGCCATGTAGCATACATAACACGACTGATTTCTTACCTTTTCTTTTCCTTTTTGAATAATTTAAGCAAGAGGCCAGTTACAGAACTTTTCGTAATTAAAACGTGATAACACTTAGAAGTTATGCATGTTTAACAAAAAGTTTAGTTAAACTATTGAAAAGGTACAAAGATCTTTACTTTGTTTGAAAAGCGCATCAAAACTTCATCAGCTATGTATTTGCTACATGCTAGATGCGTGTATGGAATTTTAATAGGTTGGCTTTCTCTTATATATATTTATATGAGACATTCCTTTTTTCAGTAAAGTATTTACTTATAATCAAGTTGCATGGCCATTAGAAATGTTACATACGTAACGGTAACGTAATATTTTTTACCAGAATTGCACTGTGACATACCCTTAACATCTACATCTACATAGGTAGGACTTCTTGTAATCTGCACACTATTAAGTCTGAAACATGAATATATTGTTCATTAAAACAACTTAAAAGACTAATTTTATTCATGTGAAATAAGCATGAATGATATTAAATGACAGGAGACTGGTGAAGTACTTCCAGGATATAATTTCTATAACAGTTAAAATGTACGATGTCGAGTTGAAATTATTATTCATTGCTAAGATGTTGTTTTCTGACAACTTTTGCATAACAGTTAATGTCTGCATGTTGCTCCTTTAGAGCAGGAGGAATATATGGAATTGAATTGTCATTCTTTGATTAAATTGAGTAAAATGATGAGAGATATGTGTAGGTCAAAGGTTACTTAAATTACCATCATACACAATGTGCACACAATTCAGTTTTTGCTGTGCCCTCTCAGTAAGTTTTTACATCAAATGATCATATTCAAACGATACAAATGTGTATTACATGTAATAATTGTTTTACTTCAAGATGATAACCTCAAAGATGAACTTGAAATATAATAGCTTACCCCGGTATCTTGAGATATACTCCTTTATACTTAAAATGCAGGAACTCCATTTTAGTCTGAATTTAGCAATTATGGTCAATAATATGATACAAAGCTATTTTTTCTATCCACTTACAAATTTAATGTTTGGCAGTACTATATAATTTGAAAATGTCTTAAAACTATTTTCTGAATTTCAACATACATGTAATCTAGTAAATTTGAGGTTTTACTCCTTCCACGATC
>NW_026462164.1:0-12076 GCF_021730395.1 Mercenaria mercenaria | reverse complement strand
GATCAAATACTAGGTTAAATAAAAGAATAACCTTGTGTATGCAATAGGGGCTGCATGTTTTTACTGGGTCTTCAAGATATTTGATTAGAATGTTTGTTTTGATAAAATCTAGACAGAGTTCAAAAAGGGGTGATCTGGGGTCAAGAACTAGGTCACCCAGTAAAATCAAAGAATTTTTTTAATTCAATAGGGGCTACATTTTAGGTAGGATGTTCATGAAATCTGACGAAAATGTATGCTTTAATGAAATTTAGGTCAAGTTCAAATATGGGTCATGTAAGGTCAAAACCTAGGTCACCTTGTCAAATCAAAGAATAACCTTGTGTATGCAATAGGGGTTGCATCTTTCAGTGGATCTTCTTGAAATTTGATCAGAATGTTTGTCTTAAAAGCTAGGTAGAGATCAAGTGGTCACTTGATCTTACATAGGAAAATCTTAAAAAATCTTCTTCTCAAAAACCAGAAGCCCTAGAGCTTAGATATTTGACATGTAGCATTGCCTAGTGGACCTCTACAAAAAATTTTCAAATCATGACCCCCGGGGTCAAAATTGACCCCGCCCCAGGGGTCACTTGATTTTACATAGGAAAATCTTCAAAAAAATTTCTTAAAATAAACCAGAAAACCTAGAGCTTAGATATTTAACTTGTAGCATTGCCTAGTCGACCTCTACAAAATTTGTTCAAATCATGACCCCCGGGGTCAAATTGACCCCGCCCCATAGGGTTACTTAATTGTACATAGAAAAATCTTCAAAATTTTCTAAGAATAAACCAGAAGGCCTAGAGCTTAGATATTTGACATGTAGCATTGCCTAGTGGACCTCTACAAAATTTGTTCAAATCATGACCCCCCGGGGTCAATTTTGACCCCGCCCCAGGGGTCACTTGATTTTACATAGGAAAATATTCAAAAATTTTCTTAAAATAAACCAGAAGGCCTAGAGCTTAGATATTTCACATGTAGCACTGCCTAGTAGACCTCTACAAAATTTGTTCAAATCTTGACCCCCGGGTCAAATTGACCCCGCCCCATAGTGTTACTTGATTGTACATAGAAAAATCTTCAAAAATTTCTAAAAATAAACCAGAAGGCCTAGAGCTTAGATATTTGTCATGTAGCATTGCCTAGTGGACCTCTACAAAATTTGTTCAAATCATGACCCCAGGGGTCACTTGATTTTACAAAGAAAAATCTTCAAAAAATTTCAAAAAATAAACCAGAAGGCCTAGATCTTAGATATTTGACATGTTGCATTGCCTAGTGGACCTCTACCAAATTTGTTCAAATCTTGACTCCACAGGGTCAAATTTACCCAGGCCCAAGGGTTACTTGATTGTACATAGGGAAAACTTTGCTAAAAATAAACCAGAATGCCTAGATCTTAGATATTTGATATGTTACATTGCCTAGTAGACTTCTACAAACTTTGTTCAAATCATGACCCCTGGGGTAAAATTGGCCCCGCCCCAAGGGTTACTTGATTGTACATCGGAAAATCTTCCAAAAAATTTCTAAATCATCAGTTTGACATTTGAAACATGTAGCTCATATTACTCAGGTGAGCGATCTAGGGTCATCATGACCCTCTTGTAGGTGTATTTTGACCTATCTCTATCTGGTAAAGAGTTTAGTGTGGACTTATATTAGATATATTTTTTCTTGTTTGTATATAGGATTAACTTACCATTGTTGTTACTATAAATAACTTATAAGTTTTTAGCTCAACTGAGCACGAAGTGCTCGAGGTGAGCTTTTGTGATCGCCCAGTGTCTGTCATCGTCAACAATTTGACTGTTAACACTCTAGAGGTCACAATTTTGGCCCAATCTTAATGAAACTTAGTCAGAATGTTACCCTTAATAAAATATTGGATGAGTTTGATATTGGGTCATCTTGGGTCAAAATCTAGGTCACCCGGTCAGATCAAAGGTAAAGCTTGTTAAGAATCTCTAAGTCACATTTATGATAATATCTCTATGAAACTTGGTCAGAATGTTCATCTTGATGACTTTTAGGTCAAGTTAAAACAGAAACTAGGTCACCAGGTCAAATCAAAGGAAAAGCCAGTTAACATTCTATAAGCCACATTTATGGCCTTATCTTAATGAAACTTGGTCAGAATGTTAATCTTGATGATCTTTAGGTCAGATTTAATTCTGTGCCAGGTGAGATCAAAAACTAGGTCACTAGGTCAAGTCAAAGGAAAAGCTAGTTAACACTCGATAAGTCACATTTATGACCATATCTTAATGAAACTTGATCAGAATGTTAATCTTTAGTTCAAGTTTAAATCTGGGTCAGATGGGGTAAAAAACTAGGTCACCTGATCAAATCGAAGGTAAAGCTTGTTAACACTGTAGAAGCCACATTTATGACAATATCTTGATAACTTTATCAGAATGTTTATCTTGAAGATCTTTAGGTCAAGTTTCAATCTGGGTCAGGTAGGGTCAAAAACTTGGTCACCAGATCAAATCAAATGTAAAGATTGTTAACACTCGAGAGACCTGAATTTAAGTTTGAAACTCATGGATGTCTTGATGACCTCTAGGTCAGGTTCGAATCTGGGTCATGTGGGGTCAAAAGCTAGATCAACAGGTCAAATCAAAGGTAAAGCTTGTCAACAATCTAGAGGTCAAATTTATGACTGTATCTTCATGAAACTTGGCCAGACTGTTAATCTTGATGATCTTTAGGCCAGGTTGGAATCTTGGTCATGTGGGGTCAAAAACTAGGTCACTAGGTCAAATTAAAGGAAAAACTAGTTAACACACTAGAGGCCACATTTATGACCATATCTTAATGAAACTTGGTCAGAATGTTAATCCTGATGATCTTTAGGTCAATAGATCAGGTGAGCTATACATGATTTTCATGGCCCTCTTGTTTTATAATTGGCCAATAAAAATCATATGAAAATGCAGGTGCTGGTGTAAAGAAATTGCTATGACGGGAGTATGTTGTGACATTCTGACACTTTTGTTTATATTTATGGATGTTACTTAACAATAAACATCTGTAGGTTTTTGTATATGCAAATTTTAATCCAAGCGTTTGATACAACATATTGTATATATATATATACAATATTGTTTATACATTACTGACAGATATCGTATATATTCATAATGTTGCACTGCAGTAGAGAAAATTAGGTGCTTTCCAGGAGACTTTGTATTGCATGGCTGTACTTCATTCACTGGTTATCTTGAGAACCATTTGGACTTAAGCCTTCATAGTTTATTAGATGTTTAGTCTCCAAATAATTTCTGGGTCATGAGGTCAAAGGTCAATGTCAGTTAGGGTCAAATCCATTTTAAAGCAATATCTTAAAATCTGTTTGAACTACCTACTTCAAATTTCATAGGTTGATTGGTCTCCTTTAGAAGATTACCTTTATGAATTTTGGGCCACTGGGTCAAAGATCAAGGTCACTTAGCATCGTATCCTTTATAGATCAATATCAGCAAATCTAATTTACCCAGTCTCCTTGAGAAGATGACCATTAATAATTTCCAGGTCATGGGGTCAAAGGTCAAGGTCACTGAGGGTGAAATCCATTTTAATTCAACACCCGAAGGTCTTTTTGACTTACATACTTCCAGTTTTATAGGATGGTTAGTCTCCTTTAATAGAAGACACCTATTAAACTTGAACCTAGGTCAATGTTCAAGGTCATTTAATATCTAAGGCTATCAGTGGGGATATGTGTTTTTCAAACAGCTCTTGTTGTATTTCAGTCTACTTTTCAGCTTGTCTTGCATACTTTTAATTAATATACCTGTCAACATGCCCAAGTAGTATATTACAGTTCAATTAATACTGTGATTTGACACTAAGAGCTGATAACTGTATTTTTGCTTCTGTATCTAAATCTTTGCAAACAGAAAACACCTTTTATGAATGATTTTATATCATAAGATTTACTAATATTAATCATTACATTTTTCTTTTCAAAATTACAGGTGTTGCAATGGATTCGGAGGTGAAGTCATGAGGAGTTGTTGTGATGGCAGAAGAATGAGTGATCATTTAGCATTTTGCACGAGTGGTCCAGTTAAACAGAGATTACAAACAATTAAAACTATAATTTGATATTACATCTACTTGTGATTGATGGAAGTAATTCAAAGTATCATTTGGACAGATCTGATGAGTTAACAAATATTTGAAAGTATACGAGGAACATTTTACACACCTTCAATATTAGTATGTTGTATAGTAAATATAATAAACAATTAAAGTTGAAAAACTGAACTGGTTTTCACTTGATATACAAAGAGGTAGATTAGCATGTTTAGATTTGCCACTGAACATGTGTTTCCATTTCATCAATATTTCCTGTGGTTAAAGTATTCTGATCAAATCTATTTATTTCCGGTTGAGCTAATGTTTCTGCAACTTCAAAAAAGAAGATTTGTTGTGTAACAATGAAATTAATGAGTAGATATTAATATATAAAAAATATAGGCTAAAGCATGACATATAAGATACCCAAACAGCATCACCTTTGATTATTTCTTGGACTTGCTTCCTGATCAACACCCCTTGTCTCCAAATTATAATAACACTTTGATACCAATTTGAATGATTTTCTTTAACTCGTCGTAATCGAAGTAACGGGTGATTTTCAGATTCAGTATTTACAAATTCATATGAAACCTAGGGATCAACCGACTGTGCTTTAATTGAGACATACATGTATGGCTCGACATTTAAGACATCAATTGATAACAGGCATTATTTGTGTCATTCAGTGATGTCACTCTTGAAAGTGAGTCATCCATGGATGACACGGCTACATAGTCATCCGTGGATGGCTCGTTTACAGAAGTGAGTCATCCGTGGATGTCAACGTTGTTAGTGAGTCATCCGTGGATGACACGGCTACATAGTCATCCATGGATGGCTCGTTTACAGAAGTAAGTCATCCATGGATGTCTCAGTATGACGGAAAGTGAGTCATGCAGGCATGCCTCATCTCTGAAAGTGAGTCATACTGGCATGGCTCAACTCTGAAAGTGAGTCATGCAGGCTTGACTCGTATTTGAAAGTGAGACATGCAGGCATGGCTCATATATGAATTTATTTATAGTAAAAAGAAACAAATACAAGGTATGTATATTTTCCGTTGTTTGACAAGCGTGGATAAAATATATACATGATGTCACAGAAAAAAAAACATATTTGAAAACGCCCGTTTTCTTATTTAAAAACCATATTCTGACTTCAGATAATTCCCTGTTATGTGCATTTTGCCTACGGCAATGATGAGCGAACGCCTATTATTGCGGATTTTATCAGATTTGGTGAACAAAATCTCACCCGGAGTTAATGATAATCTAAACACAATGAAAGTACAATATAGTAGAGAACAATTACTGGATTATAGCTGTGTACCCAGAAGATTTACAATACCAAATGGAGAGACATTATCATTATTGAAAGAATTTAATCTTTTAAAATACAGAGGTAAACGAGCGGGTCGCCCAAGGGCAAAAAGCAATGCTGGTGTTCATATGAAAAATTTAATTCAAATTAAACAAGATCATACATTGTTATTAAATAACAAGAATGAAAAAGTCATATGCTTAACATTAAACTGCAGATCCCTTGTAAATAAAGGCGATCTTCTTGGGCAGATTCTCAGAGAAGAGAAAATTGACTTTGCACTGCTCACGGAAACATGGTTTTCAGATAACAAACAACATCAATTCGAAACTTCTGACTTAAATCAAAACGGCTATAAAATCAGTGTAGCGAACAGAAAGAACAGAGTCGGGGTTGGTTCCGTACAGGAGTGAATATGCGTAGACTGTCCATGGGAACTACACAGACTTTTGAATTTGGCGTCTGGCAACTTATTCTTAAAAACATTACTGTTCATTTGGTCGGCATTTATAGATCTCCATCAGTGTCGACTCTTGCTCAATTTGTCCCAGAATTATTTCAGTTTATGGAAAACACACTCCCAAAGTTTACAAATATCTTGGTAATGGGTGACTTCAACCTACATATAGATGAAAAGAGCAGCACAATTTCAGAATTCAAAAATTCGTTATGTGCTATGGGTCTAGAGCAACATGTACACTTTACTACTCATACAGCTGGTCAAAGTCTGGACCTTGTTATTACTGAAGCTGCAAATGGTGTTAACATTTTATCTTGTGAACCTGGTTTATTTGTATCTGACCACTGTGTTGTAAAATGTGTTCTAAATATACAAAAAGAAAGTATAACTAGCAAAACAGTGGAATTTCGAAATTTTAAACAGATCAATCACGAAGAATTTTCAAGAGACCTTGCATATATATCGGTAATTAGTGAAGACGTCGATTCTTTTGTCGATCGGTTTGAAATAGAAATAGAGTCAGTTCTTGATAAACATGCACCACTGACACAGAAAACTAAGATCTGTCGGTCACCTAAACCATGGTTTAGCGTCGACTTACTTCAACTTAAAAGGTCATTACGTAAAGCTGAACGAGTATGGAGAAAATACCGGGAACCGTATCAACTTAACTCTGTAAAAAAGCTACGTCTCAAGTATCATTATGAAATTCGTAAAGAAAAAAGATCAGTTCTTAGTGAGAAAGTGGTAAATTCAAAAGGCGATTCAAAAAAATTGTACAAGTTGGTATCGGAACTCACTGGAACAAAGTCTGAAAATCCAATGCCCGCTGAAGAAAGTAACATTACATTGGCAGAGAAATTTGCAGATTTCTTTTTGAGCAAAATTGAAAAGATCCGTGAATCACTTGGAAATTATGAAAGTTACGTACCAGAAAAAAGGGATGTTCCACGTTTGGAGGTTTTCAGAGATCTAAGTGAAGCAGAAGTGAAAAAATTGATAAATGAACTTCAAACCAAATCCTGTGAGCTTGATAAACTACCCACAAAAATATTAAAGATGCATCTCAATGAATTGGTCCCTTTAATAACTGACTTGGTTAATTTGTCATTACGTCAAGGGATTTTTCCATCGAAGTGCGATAGTCAGGCCTTTGTTGAAGAAGGTCGAACTCGAACTTGTGCTATCCAATTATCGCCCTGTGAGCAATTTGCCATTTCTATCGAAACTTATAGAGAAGGCAGCTCTTTTCTTATTCAATAAACATGCTAGTGAATACCATCTTCTTCCCAAGAATCAGTCAGCGTATAGACGCTTTCACTCATGCGAAACGGCTTTACTTTGATTAACCAGTGACTTGTTGGAAGGCTTGGAAAATCAGGAGGTCAGTGCTCTAATTGCACTGGATCTGAGTGCCGCCTTTGACACTGTTGACCACGATATTTTAGTGCAAGTGTTACACTCTCAGTATGGGCTATGTGGTACAGCTCTCAACTGGATTGACTCTTATCTTAGGCCACGCAGTTGTAGTGTAAGTGTAGAAACTGCTGTTTCAACTCCACGCCCATTACAATGTAGCGTTCCCCAGGGTAGCTGTTTAGGCCCCTGGCTCTATCTCACTTACGCAGGAACTCTATTTAATGTCATTCCCCAGTCAATATCTGTGTATGGGTTTGCTGATGACCATATTGCCAACAAACGCTTTCGACCAACTTCAGTTGAAAATGAGAAACAGGCTATTCAAGAACTTGAAAACTGTGCATTCACCATTGATAACTGGATGAAACAAAACAAACTTAAAATGAATACGTCAAAAACCGAATTCATCTTATTCGGTAGTAGACAGCAACTTCACAAATGTTCAATAACAGAAATTGACATTGCTGGTGACAAAATCAAATCAGTACATTGTATAAGGTACCTAGGGGCATTCTTAGATGAAAATCTTAGTTTTAAGGATCATGTCAAGAGAAAATGTCAAACCGCAATGGTTAATTATCTTAGAATCAAAAATATTAGAAAATACCTTACTAAAGAGGCTACTGAAATTCTGGTATTATCACTGGTCATTTCACATATAGATTATTGCAATGCAATATTGTATGGTATTCCTCACTGTGAAATTCAGAAAATGCAAAGGATACAAAACATGTGTGCCAAACTCGTTTTAAGACTCAGCAAGTACGACAGTTCAAAACAAGCTTTGTTCCGACTACACTGGCTTCCTATCAAAGCTAGAATTGAATTTAAGATTTTAACTGTCATGTTTAATTGTTCAATCGGCCAGGCTCCATCTTACTTGACTGAATTATTATCGGAACAAGCACCAAAACGTAGCTTAAGGTCTTCAGACTCTGTTACAGGTTGTTACGAGGTACCATTTAACAAACGTAAAACATTCGGCGACAGAAGTTTTCAAACTGTAGGGCCGAAACTATGGAATAAACTATCAGTAGAGGTGAGAAATTCTGATTCTGTAGACACTTTTAAGAAAAAGCTCAAAACACTGTTTTTAAAAAGCTTTGAATCATGGTTCTGATTATTTCTCTGTTGGTGGACTGAATATGGTAGAGACGCTGAGTATACTCTACTATGTAGTGTGATCGACGTAAGCTTTATACGCAATGTTGTAATTTGCACTGTGCAGTAATTTTGTCAAATATGTCGTGTTTCATTGTTTGATACCATTATGTATATAATTTATCATGATTTTTCTTTTTTTTAATTTAATGTACAACGCCAGTGAATATACTGTGTGTAAAATTAGGCGTTTAATCAAATAAAGCAGTTTCAGTTTCAGTTCAAGGAGTGTGTAGATGTTTTATTCTAAACCAGATATAACATTGATCTGCTAGTTTCAATTTAATACTATATTTTATTTTTCAGACACATCTTACGAAAATGTCGCTCTTGTAGCTGTGCATGGAAAGAGAAAAGATCTCTCAGTTTATGGCTCGTCTAAAGATGTGCTGATTTGTAACGAAGAGTTCAGAAACCTCGGAGAAGTTGTCGACTGGTACTTGACTAGGAAAGATTACGATGTTGAAAATCGGGCTATCCAAGATTTACATTCGTTTATAGTTAAGAGAATGATGTGAAAGTAAACAATATTATCGAACTAAAATTGCAGATCAAGTTTTAAAACCTGTAATCACTCTGGTTTTTCGGGAGATACATTAATAAAAACTGAAAAGAAAGTGAGCGCAATTACCAGTATTTGATCAAGTCAAATAGAGGGAGGGAACACCTGAAGACAAGTACAATTGAATTGAAACCCCTCTTACTTTTAATCATCATTGAAAAGTTATGCAAAATTGAATATTCCCAGTTGCCATTTTAAAGTTTATGAGGTTATATTCATTTTTTAGAAATATATGTATTTATCGACAGAACATTATTTTAAAAGAAATTTATAGCACCATGTTTTTGGTTTTAAATATATTTCATATTACTTTGGCTGAATATTTAAAAAAAAAAATATTTTGTTGTTCAGCAACTCCTTCACTGCAGATTTTATACTGCAAATGCAAACCCATCAGATAATGCAAATTCAGTATGTACTTCAAACATACTTTCCAGTTTGTAATCATTTCAATTTGAACAGCTACATGTATGAAGTACGTTTCAAATAGTAGAATTATGCTGTAAATATGCTTAATGTTTATATAATTATACAATAGCTATGGGATTTTTAGGTAGGAATCTCGACCCACTGACATACGCACCAAATTTTCAATTATAGTACAACTTAAGAATTATGTTTTAAAGTTAACTGCATTGATATTTATGCACATTTCAGTAGACCGCCAAATATATGGCATTATACCTAGAATATGATTTCAGTTCTAGAAAAATGGTTTAAATCGTTAAGACAAAACATAAAAGACGGTCATTATTATGTAATTTGTATTTTAGCACTCCTCAAATTGACCGCTTTATTAAAAGATTGAAATGTATGGCATAATTAAGCTTGACATCTACGCGAATGAGACCTGCAAATTTTTGTTTTACTTTAAAGACACATCTGACAGCTTCCTTTATGTATATAGGCAAAAATTTTCCTACGGACAGAATTCCCTTAAACTTTGTGTACTGACTGAGAATCAAGATTAAAACGGAAATATATATTAAAAATTATAGGTACCGTTGGTTGATCTTGAATTATCTGCCTTTGAAAATAGAATTTTCCGTATTTTCCGACTTTCAAAGGGTAGACAATTCATGACCAAGGCTGGGTACCTACATGTAGATTTGCTTTATTTCATTTTTCTGTTTTTGATTTGATTCTTGCAGAAAACACATTTTAAAGAAGAATTCGTCCGAAAGAAAAGTTTCCGGTCAATATAGACACTGTGGAAATGTCCCTTGACTTGAACTGACAAAATATACCTCAAAATTCTGGCTTTTTCCCCTGGACCCAATTTTTTTTAAACTTTAAACTGAAAAGCAAAAGATGCTAAAAAAAGAAAAAAAAATTTTAAAGCATGTTTGCTTGCTTTAATCTTGAATTGAATTATCTGCCCTTGAAAATTAGATTTTCAAAGTTGATTCTCAGTCAGTACACAAAGTCTGTCCATAGGAAAAGATTTGCCTATATACATACAGGAAACTGTCAGATGTTTCTTTAAATGTACATATTGCATTAACTGGTAAAATAAACCTTGAAAAGGATAACGCGGTAAAAGAACATCATGTTACTACATTGAACTAATTGTTATGATGGTTTTATATGAGTTTTCCATTAACAATATCATAGGATGAGTTTGATAACGAAGAAAGCCTCTACTATTTCCTACGGAATTATACAGTTTGATATAGATATATTTAAGTATTAACTTAAATGTACAGTCAGTGCAAATTTTGGTAAAGTCAACCAAAATTGGCGGCCATACTTGTTTATGTTTACAAATGGTTAGGACAATTATATAGAAGACGACGTGTGCCTTTCTTAACGCAGTAATTGTTTACATCATTGTACAATGTAGCATGCAAATGGTAATGATTACAGATATAAAATCAACAAGTGAATGAAGTTTTGCCATGCAATACAAAGTCCCCTTCTGGAAGCTGACTAATTTTATCTACTGCAGTATAACATATTCATCTGATATATGTCAATGACGATATACAATATTGTATATCACAACATTTGGATTAAAATATGCATAATGAAAATCTACCGTTGTTAACTGCTTATATCATCTGAAATTTTAAATAAGTATTTAATTTCAATTTTGATAACATTTCATGTGAAATTGGCGGGAAAGTATGAGAAAAATGTAAGAAGAGAAGTTACGAAGAGAATACACCAACATTTTCTTTAATTGGGTCAATATTACACAAGAGATTTTACAGACAGGACATGAAAAGAGCAATGTTGAAACATGTGTGCCAAGTAATATTACAACTACTTCATGGATAACAGGGTTATGGACCGGACAAGAAAAGAAACCCTGTTGACCTTTGACCTCTAAGTGTTACATTCACCATTGAGATAGGGGACTGTGTGTGTTGCATGACATATCGACTAATTATTGAAATAATTTGTGCAACGTAATATTAAAATTCTTTGATTGATTGTTGAGTTTCAGACTGGACAGAAAAAAATGTTCTGTTGACCTTTGACCTCTAAGTGTGACACTGACCTTTTAGCTAGGGGTCCGTGTTTAGCGCATGCCCCTTCGTCTTATTATGGGAAACATTTGAGTCAAGCTATATTACATTTCTTTAGGAATGACATAATTATTGACTAGACAGGAAAAAATATTGACCCGTGACCTCTAAGTGTGACCTTGACCTTTCAGGTAAATGTCTTGATGTCGTGCATGACATATCGTTTTATAATGAGGAACAAAGGAGCAAAGTAAAATAAAAATCGTTTCATATATTGTGGAGTTAAGGCCTGGACAAGAAAAAGAAAATGCTGTTGACCTTTAATCTCCAAGTGTGACCTTGACCTTTCAGCGAGGGGTATTTGAGAACACGTATGCCAAGCGATATTGTAATCCCATGAAGAATGGCAGAATTGTAGAACGGACAGTTAAAAGACACAGTTCGTGCCATATTCACCTATGCCACAAGTATGACCTTGACCTTTGAGCTAGGAGTCTGTGTGTTTGGCACGACACATCGTTATTTTGTGGGATTCATTGGTGCTCATAATAAAATATTGGATTGTCGAGTTACAGACGGACAGGAAAATGTCCTTTCTGACCCCTTTAT
>NW_026462163.1:0-18263 GCF_021730395.1 Mercenaria mercenaria | reverse complement strand
ATTCTTGTTAGAGAACCACTAGGCAATGCTAAATACCAAGTATCAATAGCCTAGGCCGTGAACTTTCAGACAAGAAGATTTTACCAGAATTTATCTGGCCTATTGACCTAGTTTTTGACTCCTAATGAGCCAGTTTCAAATTTAATCTAAAGATCATCAAGACAAACATTCTGACCAAGTTTCATATAGATTGAGTCACAACTGTTGCTTTAGAGTGTTCACAAACTTCCTTTGATTTCACCATGTGATGTTTTTGACCCCAAATGACCAAGATCAAATTTTAAACTGGACCTAGAGATCATCAAGACAAACATTCTGACCAAGTTTCATAAAGATTGAGTCACAATTGTGGCCAATAGAATGTTTACGAGCTTTTATTTTATCTTGCCTTTTGATCTAGTTTTTGACCCCACATGATCCAGTTTTGAATCTGACCTAGAAATTATCAAGACAAACATTCTGACAAAGTTTCATAAATATTGGGTCACAACTGTGGTCTCTAGAGTGTTCACAAGCTTTTCCTTTGATCTTTCCTACTGACCTACTTTTTGACCCCACATGATCCCGATTAAAAATTGACCTAGAGATCATCAAGACAAACATTCTGACAAAATGTCATAAAGTTTGAGTCACAACTGTGGCCTCTAGTGTTCACAAGATTTTCCTTTGATCTGGCCTACTAACCTTGTTTTCGTCCCTACATGACCCATATTCAAACTTGAACTAGAGATCATCAAGACAGACAAACATTCTGACCAAATTTCATAAATATTGGGTCATAACTGTGGCCTTTAAAGTGTTCACAAGCTTTTCCTATGATCTGGCCTTCTTACCTAATTTTTGACCCCATATGACCCAGTTTCAAATTTGACCTAGAAATCATCAAGATAAACATTCTGGCCAAGTTTCAAAAAGATTGGGTCACAACTGTGGCCTCTAGAATGTTCACAAGCTTTTCCTTTGATTTGACCAGGTGACCTTGTTTGTGACCCCATATGGCCAAAATGCAAACATTACGTATAGATTATCAAGACAAACATTCTGATTAATTCTCATGAGTTTCAAACTTGAATTGTGGTCTTTAGATTGTTGACAAGATTTTCCTTTGATCAGGTATAATGACCTAGTTTTTGGCCCTAAATGACCCAGTTTCAAACTTGACCTAGAAATCATCAAGACAAACATTATGACCAAGTTTCATAAAGACTGAGTCAAAATTGTGGCCTCGAAAGTGTTCACAATCTTTTCCTTTGATTTGACCAGGTGACTTAGTTTTTGACCCCGCATGACTAAGATTCGAACTTGATCTAGAAATCACCAAGACAATCATTCTGACCAAGTTTCATAAATATTGGGTCACAACTGTGGCCCTTAGAGTGTTCACAATCTATTCCTTTGATCTGACCTACTGACCTAGGTTTTAACCCACATAATCTAGTTTCAAACATGACCTACAGATCATCAAGATAAACATTCTGACCATGTTTCATAAAGATTGGGTCTCAAATGTGGCCTCTAGAGTGTTCACAAGCAAATATCGACGCACGCCGGACGATGCACGCCAACGGACGCCAGAGAATGATCGGTCACAATAGCTCACCTTGAGCACTTTGTGCTCTGGTGAGGTAAAAAATTTCCTATATAGGTCTATGTAAAACTTGGGACCCCAGGGTGGGGCCACTTTTCATCCCAGGGTTATAATTTGAATAATCTTGATAGAGGACCACCAGGCAATGCTAAATATCAAATATCAAAGGCCTCGGTCTTGTGGTTTAAGACAAAAAGATTTTTTAAGTTTTCTCCTATACAAGTCTATGTAAAACTTGGGACCCCCTAGGCAGGGCCTGTTTTCACCCAGGGGCATAATTTGAACAATCTTGATAGAGGACCACTAGATGACGTCACATACCAAATATCAAAACCCTAGACCCTGTGGTTTTTGACCTGAAGATTTTGAAAGTTTTTCCCTATGTAAGTCTAAGTAAACCATGTGACCCCCAGGGCGGGGCCATATTTGACCCTAGGGGGATAATTTGAACAATATTGGTAAAGGACCACTAGGAATAATACACAACAAATATCAAAGCCCTAGGACTTGTGGTTTTGGACAAGAATATTTTGAAAGTTTTTTCCTATACAAGCCTATATAAAACTTGAGACCCCCTAGACAGGGCTTCTTTTCACCCCAGGGGCATAATTTGAACAATCTTGGCAGAGGACTATTAGATGATCTCACATACCAAATATCAAAGCCGTAGGCCCTGTGGTTTTTGATCTGAAGATTCTCAAAGTTTTTCCTAATTTAAGTCTATGTAAACCATGTGAAGATAATGCTACATACCAAATATAAAAGCCCTTTGAACTTTGGATTTGGATATGAAGATTTTTTGAGTTTTTCCTTTCGATTGCCATGGCAACCAGAATTCTGCTTGGAATTCAATTCTTTGAAAAAGTTTGAAAGGGCCATTCCTGTGAAGTTTGGTGTAATTCTGCCCAGTGGTTTTGAAGAAAAAGATTTTTTTAGAAATTGTTGACAGAAACACGACACACGATGCACGACGAACATTGAGCGGTCACAAAAGCTTACCATTAGCCTTTGGCTCAGGAGAACTAATAAAACATTTACTGTTCGATCTACCATTTCTTTAAGAACAATATCCTATGAGTTCTCTTTAAATATAAGACAATACAATTAATACTATACGTTATTCTAAAGAAGTGTGAGGGTAGTAATAGGCACTTTTTAAATGTTCAAAATATCTTGATTAGTTTTGAAATCATTTATGTTTAAGTTCTATTTTGACTGTGTTTAGAAACAGATATTTAAACAAGAGCTCCGCCAAGCGGGACAATACAGCATTATTGACAAAAAAGTAATACAAATATAAACTGACCGATTTTATGATTTCTTCTATGAGAGGCGTCGGGGTGGAAGCAGGATGTGCATGTAGTGGTGATGACAGGATATTGAAGGGCAAGTAACTAAATAATGAAACATGACGGCCAAGATGGCCCTAGACTGCTCACCTCAGTAACATATCACAACAGTGTAAACTTGTGTGACCATGTGACCGAGTTGTGATACCACATGATCAAGTTTCAAACTTGTCTGAGCTTTCAGTACGATAAACATTCTGACCAAATTTCATGAAGATTGGAGCAAAACTGTGGCCTCTAGAGTGTAAACAAGATTTTTTTCAAATTTGGCCTAGTGACCTAGTTTTTGAACCAATCTGAACCAATTTTTAACCCGTCCGAGATTTCATGGAGACAAATATTCTGAGATTGGAAAAGAGAAAAGGCTTCTTGAGTGTATACAAGCATATTCTTTGATTTGACCTAGTGATCTAGTTTTTGACCCTACATGACCAAGATTAAAACTCGTCTAAGGGTTAATAAAAACAAACATTCTAACAAAGTTTCGTGAAGATTGGAGCAAACAAGTTGCCTCTAGAGTGTAAACAAGCTTTTCTTTTTATTTGACCTAGTGACCTAGCTTCTGACCTTGTGCCACCTAGATTTAAAATCATCCAAGATTTTATGATAGCAAGTTTTCTGGAGGTTGAATCAAAAATGTATTCCCTGGTAAACAAGTATTTTTTGTTTTGACCGGGTGACCTTTTTTTTGACCCCAGATGATATTCAAACATGACCTGGATTTTCTCAAGACAAACATTCTGACCAACTCGCATGAGTTCCAAGCTTGAAAGCTTTCCCTTTGATTTGATCGAATTACTTTGTATTTGATCCCACATGACCCAGATTCGAACTAGAGGTCATCAATACAAAATATTCTGACCAATTCTTATGTGGACTCTAGATCTAGTTTTAACAAAATTTTCCTTTGATCTTGCCTTTGGACCTAGTTTTTGTCCCCATATAACCCAGATTCAAACTTGGCCTAAAGATCATCAAGATAAACATTATTACCAAGTTTCATAAAGATAGGTTCATAAATGTAGCCTCCAGAGTGTTAACAAGCTTTCCCTTTGATTGAGTGTGTGACCTAGTTATTGACACCACATAACCCAGATTCAAACTTGACCTAGAAGTCATCAAAACAAACATTTTGACCAATGCCCATGAATTTCAAACTTAAAATGTGGACTCTAGAGTGTTAACAAGATTTCATTCTGATCTGGTCTACTGACCTAGTAACTAAGTTTCAAACTTGACCTTAAAATCATTAAAACAAACATTCTGACCAAGTTACAACTGACAGCGACGGACGCCAGACAAAAATGGTCCCAAAGTCAGGTGAGCTAAAAAAGTTTTTCCCATGTTTTAATTTCCTTCCCTTTAACATTTTTTAAAGTTTGCCCCCTGAACAGGAAACTGTTGGGCGTTTTCTGCCCTTCACGTTTGATTTTCACTCTTGTTCATGCACTTTACACTTTCCCCTCATAAACCACCTACCTACACCCAAAGTTTAAACCCATAAAAGGTTATTTGTTAGCCCCGTCACAAAATATGAGGGAAAATTTTTGGGCTTTTTAAAATCAGCCTTAACTTGCCCTTTTGGGCCTACAGAGTTTTTTTAAACGCTCTCCCATGTCTCATAACATTACCTATTTGAAAATTTTTATATAAATTTAATTTTAAAATGGTTAAAGTTATTTTTCCCGGGACCAAATTATGACGGAGGACAGGAAAGGGAACCGGGGATGTGCCGTCACTAATACGCCCCGCTCCGAAAGGGGAAATTTTAAAAAACTTAAAATTTATCTTATTTTGAAATAAGGGGAAAAAAAAAACTTTAAACATGAAAAAAATTTTAAAAATTTAGATTTTTTGGGGTCTTTAAACCCAAAAATTTTTGGGGATTCCCAAAGGGGAGAAAAATTTTTGGCAAAAAAATAAAAATTAAGTATTTTAAAAATCAAAAATAAGTTCCTCTACCAAATTGAGCCCTTTAAAAGGGTAATTTATATCTGGATTTTAAAAACTAAAGTTGCAAATCACAAAAAAACCCTGTTGCACATTAGGTGGATCAAACAGTTATTTAAATTTTCCCATTGCAGTTCCCGGGTTTAAAAAAACCTCCTTTTGGGGAAGAGATAAAAACTTTTTTGTAAAGGGAAAAGGGCCCCCGTAGGGGCGACAGAACCAAATCGAAAAAAACAACACCTTTCAATATTTACAAATTTTTTTAAAAAAGGATTTTAACAATAAAATAATAAAAAAAGAAAAAAAAAAATTTGAGTTTCAGAAAAAAAAAAAAAAAGTTAGTATCTCTAGTACAAAATTTTATTTCTTTTTAAATTGACGGGGAACGGTTTTTAAGGAAAATTTGTGAACTTTAAGTAGCCAAAAAAAAAAAGTTTTCCCAAAAAATTTCAGCCCCTTTAAAACCCGGGGAATACGTTGTTTCCCCGTTTTTGGGTTTTTCCCCCCTTTGGGGTGGTAGGTGATTGTTTTCCTGAGCGGATTCAGAGGATAACAAAAATAAAGGTTTTTGCGGTTTACGGCACAACCAGGGGGACAAAAAGGCTCTGGCGGGGAAAAAATAATCCGGGCGAGTGAAGAAAAGTAAAACCTGGGCATTGAATTCCCGGGTTTTATGACATAAACCGGGAAAAAATCGTTGGGAAGAAGCAAAAATTATAACATATGGTAAGCCCCCTTAGCAAAAAAAAAGTCAGGGAAAAAAAAACTCCCTCCTTTGGGTAAAAATACTCCGTGGGCTCCCATAAAAAAATAGTGCTACTTATAAAAATTTTTTATGTGTACTAATTTTAAAAAAGTCACAGATTAAAATACGTCACTTATTACTTCCATTTTTCCCAAAAATTAATATTATTTTTAAAAGATAAAGTTAAAGTATAAAAAAAGATATGAAAAGTATAGGGTTGGAAACATTATTTTTTCGGCCCCTGAAATTTGACCCTTTTATTTTAAAAATAAAAATTAAAAAAAATTTAAATATAAACAAACTTTATATCTTTATTTGGCATCCATTTTAATATTAATGCCTTTACATTAAAAACGGACTTTAATTAGATGTGTTTTAGAGGGAAACCCCAATTACAAATTAAAAATAATATATACTTTGGTTTACTAGACTTCCCATTAGATTTATACATAACAATAAATGCAGTAATGGCGTTCCTTTAAAAACGAAATTTTTGCATAAGTTTTTGAAAACAAAGTATTTTAAAAAAATTTTCATGTTAAAAATTTTTCAGTTAAATCTAAAAATTTTTATAAAAAACAAAACGTTTGCTCCTTTTTTGAAAAAATTTAAAAAAAGCCCTTTTTTTAAAATTACCCTAACATCCCGAAACTAGCAAAAATCACAGCCAAAAAGAAAAATGTTAAAAAAATTCTTTTGAATGAAAAAAAAAATTTCCCAAAATTAAAAAATTTTAATGCAAAAATCAAAACCAAAAATCTAAAAAAAAATTTTTTCCCTTTCGATCGAGCATAATTTTTTGAAAGAAAATAATTCAGAAGATTCTTTAAAAAAAAGTGAAAAGGGGTTTTGGGGGGAAGGAAATCTGTCAGCCCTTTTTAAAAGGGGAAAAATGTCCCCCCAAAAAACTTTTTTTCCCAGGGGATTCCGGCTAAGCCGGGGAAACCCGACTATTTGTGTTTCCAGGGTTTAAAAGATAACCCGGGGAAATTTAAAATACTTTGGCGGGGGAAAATTAAAAAAGGGACAATTTAAAGGCCCCATTATAGGGGTTTTTGGGGAAAAAAAATATAAATTACTAAAGTTTATAAAATATAAATTTTCCCTTTTTTAAAACCCAAATTTTAATAAAATTTACAGGGGGAAAATTTAAGTTATGAAATCCCGAAAAAAATGAGAGGTTTTTATGCGTGAAAATCTGACTTTCCCTAAAATTAACTCAAAAATTTAAAAAAAGAGGATGAATCCCTGCTTTTACATAAGAAAAAATAAGGCCCGTATGCCCAATTTGTGACACACGCCCCCCTTAAAAAAAAAATTTTATAATTTTTTTAAATGAAAACAAAATACATAGGGAAAATAGCAAAAAAAAAACAAAAAAAAAAAAAAAATGTCAATTGTCCCCAATAAAATATAGCCAGGGTCTCCCATTTTACTTAAAAAATTCTGCCCTACTTTTTTCTTCCCGGGGAATTGTCTAAAAATTGATTTATATGGCTTTAATCCCAAATCCCCATCTCATCAGCCTGGAATTGCAAAGTTTGTTTTATTAAAAAAGTGAGGGGGCTGATGACTGTCTTAATAAAAAGTCTTTCCCGAAAAAAAAACCGGGTGAAACTTGTCTGCCCATCCTATGGGAAAACCCAATCCTTTTTTAACTGAGTACTTTTGCCCCCCTAGGTAGAAAATTTTTATAGCATACGTACAGGAAATTTTCTCCCCACCCTTTTCCCGAAGAAATTTTGGACCCAAAAGGCCTACATTTTAAGCATTATTTCTAATATAAAAGTTAAATTAAAATCTGGCAACTTCAAATAGGGGACATTAAGTTTAGTTTTAAAATTTGGGAAAAGCCTTTTTTGCTTTCCCCCCCAAATCTAAAAGTTTTTGGCTGCCCCTTTTTTCTTTCAAATCGTGAGGGGAAAAACGAATGGCGGAAAAATTTTGGGAAAAAATTTTTTGAAAAAACCCAAAAACCCCAAAGAATGAAGTTTTGCTTCTTGGTTTTGGGGTCTTCGGACCCTGTATAGCCTGTCCCTTATTTGGAACGGTTAAAGGGGGTCTGAACATCTCCTTTTCATGTCCCCTAAAATTCAAGCTTTGAAAACCCATAAAAAACATTATTTGGTTTTGCGGTTAACTTAGCCTCTCTTGTCGGTTAAAATCAAAAAAGTGTCCCTCCCATGTTCGGGCCCATGTGATTGTATCACCAGGTTACATCTAGGGAAGCTATCCGAGTCCCCTTAGGCCCTTAAAAACCCTTTCCCGCTAAGTCTACAAAACGTTCCCGGTGCTTTAAATAACCCAAAGGGAAACTCCCGGAATGGAAAAACCCCCTTTTGGGGGTTTCAAAAGCAGTCAGGGGTTTTTTGCCTTTTCAGAAAAAGGGAAACCCCGCAGAAACCCTTTTTGTAAGTTTTGTTTAAAAAAAAAAAATTATCTAAAATTTAGATAGTTTTTAAAAACATTCCTCCATTTTTGGGCCCTATTTTTCGGCATCAAAAACCGCCCGTTTGTTAAACCTTGACGAAACTATACAAAACCTTTAAAAGTTATTTTTTTCCCTTTTGAGGCCCCAATAGGGGGGAAAGGAAAATGGAGCTTTTTAAGGGTTCGATTACTCCCA
This sequence comes from Mercenaria mercenaria, assembly GCF_021730395.1. Classification (NCBI taxonomy): domain Eukaryota; kingdom Metazoa; phylum Mollusca; class Bivalvia; order Venerida; family Veneridae; genus Mercenaria; species Mercenaria mercenaria. The sequence continues at coordinate 10,005 of NW_026462163.1, read as the reverse complement.
ATCCAAAAATTTTTCTACCCCTTTTTCCCTTAGGTTTGTGAATAAAAAAGGGAAAAAGGAAAAACCCTTTCTTTTATGGATCTGTGGGGGGCAATGAATATCAGTTCAACAAAGTTAGTTTTTCCCAGGAATTTTGGGTTGTACATTGAAAAAAATTTTCAAACAAGTTATTTTCCCCTGTTAAATTTTATGGTAATTTCCGGTTTTATTTACATTTTGTGTTTCTGTCCCCTGCTTTATGGACACAAAAACTATATCCTTTTTACTTACTCAAAAACTATCACTACTTTCTTTCGGCAAAATTTTTCAAAACCCTTTTGGGATTCCTCTACAATGCTGCCCCAAAATTTAAATTAATTCCCCTTTTTGGGTTTGGGATTATATCACCCTTCCTTTCCCCCTTTGTTTCAGATGTTTCCCTAAAAACGTTTTAATTTCCCGTCTACTTCTATCCTGTAATCTAATTTTAAAACCTTATATAGTAAGGCCCCTTCCAATGTAACAAAAAACTTATTATTTTTTCTAGGTAAAACTCCCAATTTAACCTTATTACCTCCCTTAAAACCTCCTTCTTACCCTTTCCCTTTGTAATATTTTTGATCTAGCACTACTTTTTGCTAACTGTTGCTGGTAATCTTACACGTATCCTCCAATTTTTTGAAAAACCCCATAAATATGGTAAGGGTTTTTAACCTCATCTTTTCCGTCTTAAAGCCCCAAAAATCTCTTTGCCAGTTTTCGGTTCCACGGATTGTTCTACCCTAAAGTAACCCCAAGGGAGAAAAACCCAATTTTTGCGGAACTTTTTGGTAAGAAACAAATTTGATTCAAATACCTATTTCCCCAAATTTTAGGTCTCTCCTACACAAACGTTCAAAATTTGTTCAAACTACCGGTTTTAAATTTCTACAAACCGTTCAATAGGGGGATACGGTGTTGTAGTTAAAAGCTTAAAGACAAAAAAACAACTTTTGCCAAAGTTCTGACGTAAAACTTTCGGGTCCACAATCGGTAAGGGATTTCCTTTGGGACTCCTAATTATGTACCCCAAATTCTAATGCCTCTGCTACTCTTCAGTTTCCCCAAAAAAGGTAGTGCTTAGCTTTGGGGTATTAGTAGGTTTAAACACCTAGTCAAAAAGTACCCGTTTTTCCTATCGCAAAGGTTTTGATTTGGACCCAAAGAAAGTTTGACAGGCAACTTTTAAACGGGGTTTCAATCAAAAGGGATTTTTCCCACGGAATTTTTTACTCTTTCCCTTGCTTAGTCCCTTGACAAAAATACATGACTGACCCGTACTTTTAACCTTGCCAATTTCTCCCGGCCCGTAAAAATTTGTAATACCCTTTATAGTTTTCCTTATACCCAAAAGGCCTGGGCAGTAACGAATATGTGCAAAATTTCCTCAAGTTTTCTAAGGGCCCCTTTAGGGACCCCCCCAACTGGGTTTTTTTGTCTAAATTCTGGGGGTATATCTTTTATATAAAAATCTATTCCCTTTTCTCAAACTAAAATGAAACCCTTTTCCTACCCCCCCTTTTTCTTTTTTTAAAAAGCCCCCCCCCCAAACCCTTTCCCCAGCCCCTTTTTTCTACACAAATCTAACGTGGTATCTTTCTGTTTTTTTCTTGAATTTTTTCTCTAGATTAAACTAAATCTGGAGGAAATTTTAAATTTACTTGTTTTAAATTTTGGGTTGCGCCCCCGTTTTACTGCTGGCGCTAAACTAAATAACTGGGTTCTACAGCTCCCTTTCATTACCAAAACATTTAAAACATTGGTAGGATTATTACAACCAACGCCCTTTTACTGTACCCCTTTAATTTGGCAATCAATATCTTTTTCTTTGTACATTAGCTATGTTTTATTCCCATCTATTAAAATTACATCTTCGGGTTTTTTCTAAAAAATGACTTGCTTCTACTAAATCCCGTTTTTACTATCCCACTGGAAACCCGTATCCCGCCCTAGCGATTTCATCCCCACCATTACAAGGACCCGGGGTTTTTTAGGACATGTTCTTTTCACTAAGATATTTAATCCTCAACATACTTAGTTTAAAATGCTTTTCCCCTCTTGACCTTCTTGACTTATCCCATCTTACTCTATTTCTTCCTCTACCTTATCCCAACGGTTTACGGCCTCTACCCCTTTTTTCTATTTTCCTTACTATTTTTTATTCTCCCCTTTATTCTTTCCTTTTTGCTCTACCCCTTTAAATTGTGGTTTCTTTGGCCCATTACCGCCCCTACTTTCCCCCTCCTTTCAGGGAATATGAGCTTGCCCCATTCGACCAAACTTTTAAATTCAGTTCACCAAAGGGTTTTTAAAAACCCCTTTCCTTATTGGGAACATTGGGTACTACCCCTATTACTAGTTTCCTTTCTTACGACTACTAGGATACTGTTTTTGAGGTGTTTCATATGGGTTTTTGCTCGGTTTATTGGGTTTGTTTCCCACATACTTCGGACCCCCACGAGGGCTTTGCAAACCCCAAAACTGCATCTTCTGCCACATCCCTAGCTTTAACTTCCCCTTTTTTACTACTCCCAAAATTCCCGGGAAAAAGCTTCCCATTTTTTCCAAACCCAAAAAATTTGGGCCCTTTAAATTAAAATCTAACAAGGGTTGACCCTTTTTTCCTTTTCAGTTAAGCCCCCATTAAATATTACTTATTCTGGCTAGAAACCACCCCCAAAAGGGTTTTTAACCCCGGGGCCCTTTCCCGTTCTAAAAATTTTTCTTATAGCCATCGTCAGTGAGTTTGAATGACGTTTGCAAAGCGGCTTTCCGTTTAAACATAATTTCCCCTATTTTTCCCAAAAGGAAGCCCATCAAAAACCCCTTTGCCGTACCCCTTTGAAGGGAAAGGTTTAAATTAAAATGACCATATCTTTTTTATCCCCTTTCCCGCGCAAAAAGGGGTTCGTTTCGTAACCCTTCAAATACGATCCAAAGGAATCAATTTTTCATAAAGGGAGCATTTAACCCTTTTCCTTTTTCTTACTCATTTTTTAAGTCTGTCTTTAAAATTATGCTCTGTTTTTAATTTTACTTTCTGTTCCCTTCTTGTTTCTAAAATTCCTAGGGTAAATTAACTTTTTCCTTTTCCTTTTTTAATTTATCCCGTTCTAATTACGTTTATATTTTATTTTTTTCCTTTTGCAACCCAGATTTTTAATCTAATTTTTCCCCCTCTGCCCCCTTTTTCTTTCTCTTTTCTTTTTCCCCTGCTTTTAAATCTTAATTTTTTTGGGTTCTAAACTCTTTGTTTTTATATTTTATCTTTTCCTTTTTGTAACCCGCTTTAAATTTTAAAACTTTCCCTTTTCTGCTTCTTTAAAATTCTTTGTCGTTCATATTCTATCTTTTTTTTGCAATCTAGCTTCTAACTCTAAACCTATCTTTCTCTGCTTCTAAATTTACCCATTTCTTTCATCACCCTTCCCCAGCTGCTCTTCCTTAACAAAGTTACGTAACTCCCCCCTTCAAAAACCCAACCCCCTTTTCCCACCTTCGTTAACTCTACTACATAGTCCTGATTACAAATACGTTAAATATATAACATACGCACTACAGCTTTCTTTTTAAAAAAAAAACCCGAGAAAATAAAGAAACAAAGTGAGGGGAAAACTAGCCCACACTAGTTTTTTCACTTTTGGTTACTAAAATTACCACTGGGGAAACCAAAACAAAATACTATACTCTACGTATTACTTTCACAAAACGTCCCACTAAAAAATACACTAAGTTTCGCAAAAAGTTTCTATGTGTCAATCAAGGTTGCATAGGCCCAAAAATCAACAAAGTAAATGAGGTAGGCTGAACAATACCCTAGATTATCAAAAATCAAAACAACTTAATATGTTAACACTTTAGTGTAAAAAAAAAAACAGATATAAATCAAAGTGTTTTATCCCAAAATCAAGTATAGGAAAAAACAAAAGTGTAGCACTAAAAATTAAAAAAAAGTAAAAAATATTGCAAGTAAAAAATCTTGCTAAAAAAACACAAAGTAAAAAAACTGTATCTAGTTGTGTACAGGACACTAATTCATATTAGGGGTCCTGGGGGAAAATTTAGGGCGACGCCAAATTTAAAAAAGAGTAGGATAATTTCCTTGTCAAGGGGGCCCTTTCCCCTTTAGCAAGATATATGGGGGCTTAATCATGGAGGGAACAAAAAAAAACCCCCAAAAAAAAATAAAAGGAACGAATCACCCCCGAATCCAAGTGTGTAAAAAACTGTCAAACAGTCTGTGACCCCTAAAGCTGGTTAGTGAAACTATGGATCGTTTGTTTGGCTGAGGTAAGGGCTTTACTCTGAAAAATGAAAAAAAAATATTATATGTGTCCCCAAAAGAAAAAAAAGAGGAATCTTTACAAATTTTGTGCAGTTAAATGGGGTTAATAAAGTTTCGAATAGCTTTCTGTGCGGTCGACCAATCCCCCCTTTTGGGAAACCCTTGTGACAGGAAAGGCCGTACCGGCGACAGTAAAACCTTTAGAAAAAAATCAAACCCCTTTTCAATATTTACAAAAATTTTTTTTAAAAAGGATTATTAAAAAAGAATAGTATGAAAAAAAAAAAAAAAAAAATGATTTTTCGAAAAAAAAAAAAAAGTTCAGTATCTCTAGATACAAAAGTTTTTTACTTCCTTTTTAATTGACGTGACCGGTTTTAATGTAAATTTTGAACCCTTTAAATTGCACAACAAAACGATTTTAAATTCAGCCCCTTTTAAACCCTTTAATTTCGTTGATTCCGTGTTGGTCCCCATGGTTTGGGGGTGATTTATCCCCGAGCTGACTTTAAGGGGGATAAAAAAAAATCATGTTCTTTTCGGGGTTTTCGGCAAACCTTTGGGGCCCAAAGCTCTGCGCGGGGAAAAAACATCCCGGCGAGTGAAAACAGTGAACTCGGGGGGAAAGTACTTCCGGGTTATGGGCATCCCCAGGAAAATCGTTTTGGGGGGGAAAAAGCTAAAATATTTAAAATATGGTAAGAAACCCTAGCAAAAAAAAAAAAGTCAGGGGGATAAAAAGCTCCCTTTTTGGGAACCCATACCTCCCCTAGGCTCCCCTAAATAATAGTGCTATTATACCAAAAAAATATGTGTACTAAATTAAAACGTAAAATGATTAAAATTTTCGTCACTTTTTATTCCATTTTTACCAAAATTTAAATTTCCCTTTCTTAAAGACTAAAATTTTTAAAATATGGGAAAAAAAATATGAAAAAAAAATATATGATGAAAAAAATTTTAGATACGGACTATAAACTGCAGCCATTTTTTACAACAAAAAATTAAAAAAAAATTTTAATTTAAATAAAGTTTTTAAAATTTGGATCCATTTTAAAAATCTAATGCCATTTACTACCCAAAGGCATTAATTAGATGTTTATAGACGGCCAAAAATTACAAATTACAATAAAAATACTTTGGGACTAGAATTCCATATAGGTTTATACATAAAAAATAAATGCAGTAATGGCGGGTTCCCCTTTAAAAAACGAAAAGTTTGACATAAGTTTTTGAAAAAAAATAATTTATAATATCAAGGGTTTCAAAAATTTTAGTAAAATCTAAAATTTATTTTAAAAAGAAACGTTTAGGGGTCCCCTTTCGAAAAAAAATTTACCCAAAAATCTGAAAAATTTAAAAAATTATCCCAACATACCGAAAATAGCTAAAATTTACATGCCGAAAAGTAAATGTTACAAAATTTTGTTTGAATGAACAAAAATTTACAAATAAAAATCGTAAAGCAAAAAACAACAAAATTAACAAATAAAAATTTTTCCCGATCGAGCATAAAATTTTTAGCAAAAAAAATAATTTAGACATAGATTCGTTATAAAAAATGTAAGGGGGTTTTGCGCAAGGATATCTAGGCCATTTTATTTAAAGGATAAATGGGCCCCCCAAAAACTTATTTCTTTGGGTTCACGGCAAGGCCGTGGATCCCATATTTTTTGTTTCCCCGGGAATTTACCCCCATATAGGCCCGGGGGAAACTAAAATTTCTTTTGGGGCGAATTTTTAAAAATTGGGCAATTTGAGGCCCAATTTAGTGGTTTTGGGGATAAAAACATAAATTACGAAATTTTAAAAATATCAAACCTTTTATTGGAAAAAAATTTAATGAAATTTTAAAGGAAATTTTTAAAAATTAAAGAAAAAAGAAAAAACATGAGAGGGATTTTTTGCGTTTAAAAAACTGACATTTACCTCAATAAATAAAAATTTTTTTCAAAAAAATGATGCCCAAAACCCCGCATTTAACTACAGAAAAAAATAAGGCCCTTTTGTCAATTTTTGACATTGTCTATTGGGAAACTGTATTTACAGGTCATTTTATTGCATAGAAAGTAGGCCCAAAAAAAATCCAAATTTTTGTAACCGGGTTTTGTTTCTAAACCCAGTTGTACTCCCCAAAAAATTTTGCAAACCCCAAAAAAGTTGTTCCCCCCTTGGGTTTTGTCTACATCAAACCAAAACCGGGGTTTGGGTTTGATGATGAAAATAATTTCATCATTTAAAAAATTTTACAAATTTATTAGGACACTTTCTGCGTGAATGGTGATCCTTACAAAAACAGTTACTTCTGAATTTCTGAAGACATTTGGGTGACGAATGGTCTGGCAATAAGTTGTCAGTCGTACAAGATGTACACCTGACAGCTGCAGGTCCAATTTTCCTTAAAATATCGCTGTGTTGCTCTTGAAGCTGCCTATTTATAAATGTCTGAAGGCCTGATTTCAAATATCTAAATCCTGTTGCAGCTCGTACCCAGTTCTTGTAGCGAGGTTGATTCAAATCTTTTCTAGATCTACTGTAGTAAACCACGCTGTTAGTTTCTAAAAATGAAAGTACAGAAAGGCTGGCTAATACAAAACACTGGATGAAAACTGTGCGGGTAAGATGTTTGCAAAATCTTAAATATTATGGGTTTTCCATATCAAACTAAGGCAAGCATATGGTATCGGTGTGACGAACTATCTTGATTAACTTGAGAAGGTAGTGTAAGGATATTACAGACTATAGATGGTGATAAAATACATTGTGTTTGCTTCATTGGGGATAAAAAATTAGTGGACAAACGGCTCTAAAATTTAAGCTAAAAGCTATATTACATGAATTCTTCGTTATTCTGTGCATGCAATTCGGTTGTTTAAAGGTTAGAATATCAGAAAATTACAGGAAATAAAACCTATCTTTGAAAAAAAGTCCCGATCATTTGTTTGGTTGGCGCATGATTACAGATTTAATGTAAGAAAGGCCGTGATGTTCTTGAAGCCGTGTAAAATAATAATTTTGATGACACGTTGGTTTTATTTTGTAATTCTGAGTGATCATTAAGTGATCAGAAAGATCGGACAGTGGGATGTTATGAAAAAGTTATGCTTTATTTAGGTTAGAAAGTGAATCGTACTCTACAATGAGGAAATCTAAGGTGAAATACTCCTTTTAATTCGTTCACTGAAGAAATCATGGCGGACATATTTTTGACAAAACGCGGTGCACGTGTGATTTGTGTAACACAGTTTAACGACGGTTTCTTAGAAAATTAACGCTCAGCTCATTTACTCTGACATATCCTTGATTGATGAATATATTTATTGTATACATATGAGAGACTTACAGTACCAAATTCTTGCACCGAAAATTTCTATGCATTTTCTTCTAATGCACTGTTGGGACATGTTTTGGGTGTCACTGATACTTCTTAATTTATTCATAGATACACATCTTTATTATTATTGGTTTCGTTTTGATCCCCGTTCATTTCTCGCGTTGTTACGACAATCTCAGATTTACATAGGAATTTTGCATTGTCAAACTAGCATAGGCCTTAATAGACATATATCTTTACTAAACTCGGAAAATGAATATCTGCGTGGGAATTGTACTACTCATCAAAATTCCTAATCGGTCAGTTTTTATTGTATTACTATTTTGTTAATAATGCAAGTATTTACACAAAATTTCACATACCGACATTTAAATAGGTACTGCAGCTAATGATTGATTTATTTTTGCCCGACTCACCGCCAAAGTAGCCGCTTTAGGCGTTTTGGCCAATTTAGCATATTTTGCACGTGCATGGCATGTGCACCAATATGCACGTGTTAATGAACACTTTTGGCATTACTGACGAAAGTCCTACTAGAAAAACACATACCATCGTTAAATTGACACAAGAGCAACGCGCCCAGGCTGTCAGAATTATACAACAAAATTTAAAATCGGTGATTTCAATGAATTGTACTTTGGTTAAATTTCGAAAAAAAGAGCGCAGATGGTAGATAACCAACGAGTGAAGGTTCTTGTAAACGGAAATAAGGTTACAAATGGAAATAACCATCAAAGTAACAGTTACAAACAAATACATCAAAATTCTACTGAAATTGTAAAAACAATAACACACTTGCCGTAAATGTGTCCCAGCTAGCAACATTCCGACAGCTCAATCACATTGCTCTTGTGTCAATTTCACCATAATATGTGTTTTTCTAGTTGGACTTTCGTCAGTTATGCCAAAATTGTAAACGAACACGTGCATTTTGGTGCACATGCACTGCAAAATATCCAATATTAGGCAAAACGCCTAATGCGGTTACTTTGGCCATGAGTCACCAAAAATAAATTAATAATTAGCTGCAGTACCTATTCAAATGTCGGCATGTGAATTTTCGTGTAAATACCTGCATTATTGACAAAACAATATCCTACCAGGGACATTTTTGTATTGTTGTCAGCTTGAAATGCTTAATACAGTAACTCTACGGAATTTCTCCTGGGTAGAGGATGTTAAATCATATTTTCTAATCCGTCAACAACAAAATTATCTTGTAATAGCGGCTTAGTTATCTCGTAAACGTAATGACTTATTTTAAATAAACAGAAATTAATTATTGAATGAAGTATTGACAAGCAATACAATGTTCCCTACTCGAAGATAACTACCTAAATGGTCTATAATATGCCAATGTTGTATACTAGTATACAGAAGTGGGTTACATATACCAATTGTTATAATTCGAAGTGTTTGCATTAAAATAAGCAGACAAGAAATCTACAGTTGTTACTTGTTTGTGACAGCTATAGATATAAACTAGTATTTTAATAATACTTTAGTTTTAAATGGATGAGAAAATAAGAAGAAAATATATCATTTTAAGGGGAAGTGATTCTTAAAAAAAACTTCTTCAGCATTTCCTTAATTGCCCGTGCAGAAATATTTTCCTGTTCTCAGGATAATCCATTATCCTGGGATTTACTGAGATTCTTTTAGCAAGGCTGCAAGAAAGTCCTAAAGACAGGATTTCAACACTAAAATACAGGACTTTTGATAGAAAAATTGTCCTGTTCACAGGAAAAGGACTTTTTCTATAAGATACAGATTGAAAGATGGTAATTAATTTGAAACATGATCCGGTAATGGTCTAGTAAGATAATATTTGTGGTAAGTTAGCAAGTTACTTTCTTGTAAACTTTTAGAATTAGAACTTCAGAATTAAAATTAAATTTACTCCTTCATTTAATGATTCTACAAAACTATAAGTTATTTAGAAAAGTATTTTTCTTTAATATTTATATAGTCAGAGCATTAAAAAGTGAAATGTGTTAGTACAGTATAGGTTATCTGTACATGTTTGATCAAAGGCAGTTTCACTCTAGTGAAAAGATCATAGAATGATGAGGGATATTTGCTCAATATGAAGCTCATAATCTGATGATTCTAGATTAATGAATAATAATATTTTCACCTAGGTTTTTTTGCCATGAGTGCACATATTTGAGCTCATTTACGATGTACCAAGAAATTAATATTTCTGCTATGACAAGTTGTATTGTTTCAATGTAAATGATGTATGCTTTGTAACTACAAAATGTTTTTTAATATTACGAAATGATAATCCTTATATTCTTACTGTAAATACTAATGAAATTTAACAGTCAATTTGTTAACTGTATTTTCCCGCCAAAGAGAATTTCAA
>NW_026462162.1:0-15763 GCF_021730395.1 Mercenaria mercenaria | reverse complement strand
AAATGGTTGTGGTAATTGTTTTTATAAGAGCACAAGCTCTTCAAGATATAGTTTAAACTTGGGATTATATATATCAGAACAGATAGTAATTGGTCGATGCAATGTAACGGTTATTTCCAACTGACTGAATATTTGTATTATAACAATTTGTCCTTGCGACATGCATTGTTAATAATAATAGAGACCACGCAAAGCTCTGTCAGTGTGGTAGTAGTAATGATGTAATACACTGAATAATTTTTGAAAGCTAGTTTTGTCCGTTTGTCCTTGTTAAAATGTTTCACTAAGGCACATAAGTGAAGGATTATATTTCGATAAGATAGGAGAAGTTGCATGATAATTTGCTTTAAGTCCACCACGGCAATTCCACTGATAATTTTTCTTTCCATTTACATTCTATTATTTATTTAAAACGTAAACAAACATTAACACTGGTAATGTTAAAACGAAAGATCAGGTGCTGCATTGACTCAGGAGGGAACCCTTTTTGGATTCACCCTCCATTTGTTAGTTAAACTGGACGGAGCGACCATCGGATCGTCAGCAGCCTCCCCCGTCAACCGTTCAGATCACATGGAACCGTTTATGGGTTTGATTGGTAATCATTTGATCCTTTCAAACCCATCAGTTTTTCAGGTCAATTTTTTTGTCGGGGTGTTTGACTCACACCACGTTGATTAGAATTCAAATTAACATTTTGTTTTGACGATTGCGAATTGCGTATTTGGAACATTTTGTACACTGGTGGCTAGCCGTGGTTTACAGCGCTGTTGAACTACTGGTTTCTGACAGGTTTTTGCTGCAATATGTGGTTTTTCGGTGGAACATCTGAGACAACGCACAGATCAGTTTGCGGAGTACCATCAATCCATTGAAGTTGAATGTGTTGAGTTAGATATGTTATTGGAAGAATATGTCCGATGTCAGTGATGGAGATTACGAATTTAGCATTCACAATTTTGTCTAGCTTCAGGAAATCCAATGCACTGTGTTAATTTGTCATGGAGAACTTCGTGTCAGCTTCCATGTCTTGCAGTCCTCGGGGACTTGCTGAATGCGGCTCGCCGCAATTCACACCACAAACAATTGATATCTGCAGGGTTTATTTCATGAAATAGCCATCTTGCACACTTTGGCAGATGTGATCAGCTTTTACAGTTGTTTCATTGTGGCCAAACTTAAACAATTATAACATTGAAGAGGGATTTGGAAGTAAGTGGAAAACTTTTGTACGAAGATAGCCATGTTGATACAGAAGGAAGAAATGGAACGCCAAATGTTAGAATGATAAGTGTTCGTGGATTTCCTTGCTAATTTTCTTATTTTGATGCGTCAAGCTGCAGTGACATGTTGCGCCGTAATTTCTCGCACAATTTCCGGCCTCGGGAGTCTCCGCAAATCAGGACAACGAATGACCCCCCTTGAGAGTTTCAAGAAACGGTGTGGAAATACACTTAGCAGGTGGTTAAAAAATGACTCATGCCTAGTTAATTTATGCAGCGCTGGCTTTGTCAACCTCCACTAGCAGTCCTCTGTACGTATTATGTCCCCACCACACAGTGGTGTGGGAGACATATTGATTTACTCCATCTGTGTGTCTCTCTGTTTGTGTGCGGTGTGTGTGTGTGTGGTGTGTGAGTGATCTGTCTGTCACAAAGCTGTCCCCACTCTAAATTGAACATTTCTCATCCGATATGTCAACTCAAACTTGAACAAAATGTGGTTGACCATGAGCCTCGCCAATCGATAACTAGCCAAATCGTCAAGGCGTCTTGGATTATGGCCCTTGAATTACTCAAAAATCGGCCTTTTTACTCTTGTCCGCACTCTAATTCAAACATTTCTCAATTCCGATCTTCAACAACTTGAACAAAATGTGTTTGACCAATGAGAACCTCAGCAGGTTCGATAGACTAACCAAAGCGTCCAGGCATTTTGGAGTTACAGCCCTTGAATTATTGAAAAAAAATCTGCCTTTACTCACTCTGTCCCACTCTAATTGAACAATTTCCATCCGATTTCAACCAAACTTGAACAAAATGTGTTTTGGACGCCATGATACCTCGCAAGTTCGATAACTAGCCAAATCGTCAAGGCGTCTTGGAGTTATGGCCCTTGAATTAAGACCAAAAATCGGCCTTTTTACTCCTTGTCACGCATCTAATTCAAACATTTCTCATCCGATCTTCACCTGACTTGAACAAATGTATTGACCATGGATCCTCGGCCAATTCGATAACTAGCAAAATCGGTCCAGGCATTTTGGGGTTACGGCCCTTGAATTACGGAAAAATCGCTGGTTGACCTTGTCCGCTCTCTAAGGTCGAACATTTCTCATCCGAACTTCACCAAACTTGAACAAAATGTGTTTGGCCATAAACCTTAACCAAGTTCGATAACTAGCCAAATCCGAATCCCCCAGGCTTTTTTGATATGGCCCTTGAATTACTGATTGGATCAACTCGTCCAGACCGTCCTAATTGATCCACTCATCTAAGCCACAGAGACACTAGACATTTTCATAGGCAGTTGTGGGAGACATGCGGTTTTTCTCAAAAGCATCTCTGTTTCTTAACGATTTTTGGAACCCAGCACACTCGCAGTGGTCCTCATCACAAAAGGAAGATCCTGCATTTAGATGTTTCTCGGTGGACTGAATCAGCAGAAATCTAGGGTAAATAGTGTTTTGACCAATGGTCGTGAGACGAATTCTCACCTTACTTTGCCGTCAGAGTCTGTTTCCTATGCGGTCGTTTATTTTATGTATATTTTCCATATTTAAATGATTCAATTCATCACTCGCAGCCCACCCCTCCGCGGTAGTCCAACAAGGGAACCATGTGATCAAAGCGAGTTCCAACGGGACAGTGAGGGATTCTGTAGTGATATACTCGGCAGGTATTTTGCAATCTCTTTAATCACCAGCCTGTACTGCATAAATGAATAGGGGAATTCGTGGGATTGCAAACTTGACCCAACCAATTTACCCTAAGCCGCGCCTTCTAGGAATGGAAATTAAAAGTAATTGCAATAAAATGTTCAATGAATTTGTGTGAACATACGAATGATTTTTGCTGACGGCAGTAGAGATGACATGATAAGGAAAGAACATTCGATGATGTGTAACGTCAGTTTGACAAGAAAATAACAGAAATTGTGCAATGTAGAAAACGAAAACATATAGAGGCAGTTTAACGTGAAAATATTAAGATTGTAAGCGTAATTTCAGGGAGATTTACTCTTGGCTTGGCCCATGACTACCGATTGATCGTATCGGGCCAATACGACCTGCCAAAACGTCTACACCGAAAAGAGGCCAAAGATGTGTATTGATTATCCTCATCCCGGAAAAGAGCGAACATCCATACAAGCACGCATCATCTCTCTCGGGATGCCCATGGGGCACCTCAACATCCAGACCCTTCCTCTCCGGGCTTACGGGCCGTGGCGGCTCCCATTTTCGGGGGAAGTCGTAACCCCTCTGCATGGAGACACAGCCAGCATTTTCTATCCCCCTCGCCGGCAAGGGGCCTTCGGTTTTGGTAATAAGTACATCTAAGGAACAATTTTCTCGATGTATGAAGAATACGTATAAAAAAGTCACACCAGTAATAATGTGAAGGATATGGAATTGAGGTACATATACTTTTGGAGAACGTAAGTTTGTATGGAATACGCAAACAATACGAGTACATGAACTTTGATCAACAGCACTGGACCCGACGTTCCAGTTATCAAAGTGCTTTCAAATTCGTATTAGCGCTCACCGTACTAAAATTAGCAATAGTCTTCGGAAGTAAATTCCTTCAGCAGGAATTACCCGTGGTTAGCAAACATAACAGAAAATTCTCTAGAAGTGTAAACATTTTATATATGTTTAACCGGTAATGACAACAGGCTACAATGCAATGGAGGGAAAGAACTCTTTTTGCTTTTGTACATATAGACTTCAAAGAAATTCAATTGTCATTCCTAATAAGACCCGTTATTTCTTACATACCCAGTCCATGACCTTACACAACTATAACTCCTCACCCACCAGCCATCACTGTAGACAAATCAATTTGCATGAAACAGAATTGCTTATAAAAGACTTGTTTCAGAAAGGAGTAAGATTGGGACAAATGAAAGACTTGACTGTGTGAAATTAATACATTTCTGAAAACCAGCTGAATACTAGAACCTACATACGTAATATATTTCAATTTAGGTGCAGAGTTTTTCTGATCGATCGTGTAATATAACAGTCAGAGTTGTTTGAGAAATAATTATGCTTCCAACGTAGGGATGTGCATCTTGGTACGAAAGATATTCATGTGTGAGAAGTGCTCATACATTTCGGTCATGCAAAATGGTGAAAACATCGGAACAGCGAAGTATATATATCAGTTTTAATTTTACAGCTTTGGAATAAGCCGGGATTTGTAGTATGAGACTGTTACCTTCTCATGATAACGGAACGCCAGTAACTGAGTGTATGATGCCATATCGTTTATTTGTTTTATTTCATTCTACTTACAGTAAATATTGCACATCTCAGAAACCATAAACCATGTAAACGCTGTTTTTGGCCACATACCAGCGATTTATATCACCAAGTAAATGCCCTCTTTTTATCCATCAGTAACTCCGAGATCACTGAACACGGAAAACAGACTGAAAATCAATGTCACGCATGTGCAAACCAACGGAGATCAAGGTCCTGCTGTCTTTACTATTAGATCTTAATATTTGCTTGTTTGTGAACGGAGCCATAAGACCTAAGTGAAATATGCAAAGCCCCCGTCGTGGTGCGGTGGAAATTCCGGTGTGTGAGTTTGAGCCGTAACAGGCTGTGGATAACAGTTGTCGAGAGGACATGGTTAGCTTTGATCGCGGCTGCGTGACGTCACCAAAGACTGTTAATCCATGGCGATTCTTTGCGAGTCGCTGGTGCGAGATCGCGATGTCAGAGATTATGATGGTTCTGTGGGGGTATATGGGTATTAATGCACAGGGTCTAGCCGGAATGAAAAAAGGAGCCAGCTTAGATCGATATTCTTAGATTTTGACTAGTAATATGTTTTATCTTTTTGACTCGAAATTCATATGTACACCCGATATTCATACTGAAAATTTGTATTTGTTGTTGGTCCTCGGGTTCGGCACGCAGTGCTAGTTTTTGATATGTCGAGCGGGCTTGAAATTACATTCATCTCAGATCTAAATAAGTTGTTTTCAAAAGTTAGTTTCACATTCAATCCCTATCAATTCCAGAAAGTAAGAAATTTTAGCTTCTTAAAACTTGAATTCGGTATATCCAAGCATGTACGATTATTTTAAACTTTGAATTAGGATCTTGAGCAGCTCCGCCCCCAATCGTCCTAAAATGAAATTTCAGCTTTTTCAACTTGAAGTACGATTTTCCAGCTGCTTGTACATACAATCATGCACGATATTTGGATTTTCAGTCGCGAACAGGCGAGGCATGCAACACCATATATATGGCTTTATAGGCCGTGATCAGTTAGTTATTAAGCTAGAACTTATAAAAACATGTTATTTTTCTCACGAACTGCTCAGAAAATGCTTCCTAAACAATTGTCAGTCCAAAGATTCGTATTGCGGTAAACGGATGACATAAGTTGTAAAGAAAATATGGTTGAATTGCGTATCTGATAACTTTGGTTTGTACCCGAATGCCCATTTTTGTTGCTTACTAAATGTTGTATTTTGACTAATCTTGATAATATTGGAAAAAACAAATTCTCAAACACAAACCACCGCGTGAGGGTTGACAGTATCCAGAGTTAGAAGATAGAAATTGTGTATATCGAAAAAGCTGAAAGGACGAACTCTCAAACAGCAACCACGTGGTGGGAGCAGTTTTTGATAGATTTTACTTTATAGGTTATAAGTACAAAAAAGCAGTACTTCTGCTTTACACTGTGATATGGCTTTATTACTAAAAAGCTAAGGTAACTGCAAAATGAAAGATTAAGTTGACCCAGTGGAATAGACAATTACGCATAACCCTGTCAAATCACGATTAATTTGAGGCATTTGTCCTTACGTCCAACTCATGCAATACACAACATTTTATGTACTTTCCATACAATTACACTAGGTTTCATATAAATCAACCCTAGGCTGAAAGCCCTGCTAAGCAAAGTTCTGGCAACCACTAAGATTCAGAAGAAAAAGCAGTAAAGACACGTACGGTCATTTTGCTGGTAAAAAACACCTGATTCTTTGCAAATCTGCCTCCAGAAAGAATGACCCAAAAGGTATGATCTAGATGTAACCAAATATGTGCATCTGCTATTTTAGCTACATGCAGGTACACATTGATTTCTTTAAGAGGAAACGTTCATAATTAAAACATTACGATACGTACACGTTGATATAACTACCTCTAATAATTAAAAAAATTCGACCGGGGCCATACGTCGAAATACTGCTCCCCTGCCACTTGAATTAACTTTTGCTAACTACAAAATCATGTTTACAAGATCCGTCTGTAGTAAGAGAAGGACCCGAACACATGAATGACAGATGAGCAAGTGATATTACAGCCTTTAAATTTTACCAAAATGCCCGAATCGCCAAGCCTTTTTTCCTAGTTATCCCCGATTGATAAAATTGTTGCCTTCGGAAGGCGATAAATACTCCGTAAGTTGACTTTTTTTAAACTTTCCTGTCTCAAGGTGCGTGGGTCGGAGATAATTGATCTAGAGTACTACACTTCTTCCTAAAGCCCTCCTCCGACCGCCCCCCTGCGCATTCCATCTTACCATATCACCGCCCTGTGTTGTAGACGCTCATTAATACACTAAAATAAATGTTCTACAGCAAAAGCTAAGAAATGTCCTTATAAGAAAGGTCTGATCTTCTTGGGTCCTCAGTGTCAAATCTTTAGGGAATTGGGTAAATAACACACTTTCCCCCTATGTTGGCACGGTTCCTTGATTCAAACAAATATAGCTAATCATTTTTCAAACTTCTACTTGAATAGGTCTACTCCAACTGATTCCCACAGTTGCTTTGTCTATGCCCGATTATTTCCTAATACTGAAATGATTCATTAACAGGTAAAGTAATACACTCTCCGCAACTTGTATATAATAGTCACAACGCGCTGTAATGTTATTCACAAAGAACTGTAGTCATGCCTATCCCATTTATCGTAAACTCCAGGCACCACGTCGTATTTATTGCCTATCTAAAATAAATCATGGCATTTTTTTTCTCTTTTTATAATGGTTAACTCCAATTTTCCCAAAAGATTTCAAACTTGTTATGATCATGTTAACCTTCATAATTAGATCATTTTGCTTACTAAACCATAAAATATCTTTGCCCATCTGAGTGCTTGTTGTACACGATTGGTCTCCGTTAAATACTGGCAGATCTTGTGAAAAGGAGTTTTTTTTTGCAAGAATGCGTTTATGAAGGTAGTTCTGTCCGTTTGGAATCGGAAATCATTTCTACAAATGTAGAATTTGATATATTTGATATTCATAACGCAGAATATTCCTAAAAATTAAGCAAATAAAAAAATAGGGTCGTGTGCTTAAGTTTTTTTTGCTAATCGAATTTGAAAATATAGGAACTCACGCAAATTTCATAACGGGAGTCTATGGAAAGCATAATTTTTCACAACATTTTCGCGAATAGAAATTTTTCTACAATGTAGATGGTGAGGAAACTCTCACAGTTTAAGTAAAGGCATGGCCTAATTTGTGATGATTAAAATTATACGTCCGTGTGCTAAATTTTGAGATCTTTGACATGATTAAAGTAAACGACATTTCGCGCTAAGTTTAAGACATTATTTTGATTTATTTAACATGTGATATGTTTTTAGTATCATATTTTGACCTTAGAATTAGGGCAACAGATGCCCTTTTGTAAAAATTTTCCAGTCGCAGGTTGCGATTAATTTATAATATTGATATTTCATTCCGGTACGCCAAATCCAGTCTTTATTTCTACGTTTTTCCGGAAATATGACGTGAAGCCATCACTTGCCTGTTTTATCAAACGTGCAGAACTACCTTAAGACTGTTTGAATGCGTTATTAAGATTATCAATGGTTCTTCATCAACACGATTTAGTAGAGTATCTGCAGAAGTCTTTGTATTAAATATAGAAAAATATAATGATAGGGACAACTAACTCGCATCGTTTCAACCTGCCCTGCCACATGGACCTCCTTTAGTTAAATGAGAGGGAAAGGTTAAACTGATACAAGAAAAGACAGCCTTATGTAAAGAATTGAATAGAGAACATCCAAGTTGTCCCTCAGTGTTGGATGCGTGTGGATATAAAAGATGGAAGAATAAGATATATTGTAACAGTTGTTGCTTTGGACAATTCAAATTTTATCTGTACTTTTTCAGTATAAGTGCTCAAGAGTGGGAAAACCGTTGGCCTCCCCTGCAATGTGCTTGTCCAATATGGAATAACTATAAAAACAAACTTAAAATGGGGATATAAAGATAAGAAAATTGAATAAAGGAGTTAATTCATAAAACTAGGGAAGTAAAGTGATGTTCCGGGGGTCACTGCACTCCTTAACTGCCTCTATCCTTTTGTAAAATTCAATGAAATTGCCGTAATACTTTTTGGAAATAATGCTCTGACAAACCTTCTTTTGTATAATAAATAGTTTTATGAATACTTTTGTAAGTATATCCATTGACTCTGCACTACTCGACAGACGACAGAGACGAAGGACACAAAGGGCAACTATATGCTCGCCCTTCGGGGAGCTATAAAAATGCTGTTATCAATACTTGTGGTTTTTCAGAAATTGGCCGGTGATGAGTGATTGAGGGATGAAAGAACCAAACAAGAAACTATTTCAATTTTTATTTCCTTTAATGCGTATTCTGTATCATGACCAGATATCATAATAACACCAGAACATGTTTATAAAAAGTTGTTGGCCACAGTATTTCTGTTCCCACGTCTCCTAGGCCCGATAGGAGTCTGCTAGATCTCTGCATCATCTTGAGGCTCCTTGGCTCAGGTTTCTTTGCCAATGGATTGCCAGTTAGGAGGACACACAGCCTCAATCACTTGGACTGACCTGGGCTGGTTCTTTCGAAACGTTACTACATAATCATATTTCTCAACAGTACAGCAGGAACTCTACTTATCAATTAGTTATCTCTTCAAGAACCAGCTCTGCGACGCTGCCTTATCAATTATGTACTCAACAAGTACAGCAGACTCTAGGTTCTTTAATTTCGCAACGATACACAGACTCTACTAATCATTAGTCTATCTCAACGAGTACAGCTGGTCTCGACTGAGCATTAGGTTCTCTCAAGATCGCAGGTCCGCTACTTAGCATTATTTATCGCAAAAGTACAGCAGGACTCTACTATCATTAATTTATCTCCACAATACAGTGACTCTACTTATCATTAATTTGATATTAAAAACTCAATCTCTAGTAAGTATTAAGCAGACAGCAGTTCCGAAACTTTTAACCCTAAAAGTAGTTCAAGAGATATACATTTATTCAAGAAAACTTGCTATAAGACAAAAGAAATGATAATGTGTGGTTGGCTTTTCGCCGAAAAAATACACATACTGACTTTTATTATACACTGCGACACTAGTTTACACTGTTAACGGTATGTATTCAGTGCTGTCATAATTAGGTAGGCTTACAAAAATACATGCAAAATAGCATAGATGCCGACATGCACAAGTTGGTTATGAGGTTCCATCTGCCAGTTATAGAACACTGACGCTGTATTATCCAGTTATGATATTTCCCCCTCCACACTCCAAAAACTTTTCTCTATAGCAGTTATTGTATATTTTGTGCCCTGGTGTGACCGCGAGGTTCACAAAATAGCTGGATTAAATACACTCGTTGCTACTGAATACAAGACACACTTGTTAAAATGCAAAAATGCAACTGTCTTTGATTGAAATAAATAAATAAATTGTGTAAAACAAAATAAAGAATACGAAAGACAGCTCCCTCTCTGGCACTATTTGGTTGAGTAGGTTACAGAAGAGATGCCCTACTGGCAATATTAAAGATTTTACTGTACATGGTGTCATCGTCATTATGTTTTGTTGTCAACAATTTTACTGAAAAAGTGTTAAAACTTCAGAGGCCAGAATTTTATCTAATCTAATTTGAACGTGTCTGTATATGTTCCGTGAAAATCATATACAAATCCATTACCTGTAATTTAGCATTAACGGGTAATTTGGTCAAATGTGTTCATGCGTTGTTTAATGGGGTAAAGTTCCTTGGTATCTTATTGTTTAACCATTATGGTTTAGTTTTAATAACTGTATGATTGGATTTTAAATTAATTGCAATAGGTTGAATTATTATAATAAACTGTTGTAAGTCTGAAGCTACTCAAAAATTTCTTGCGTATGCGAAATTCAGAATATGATTGATTTCAAAGAATCTGACCTTCGACAAAGCCACGGGTTGGTAACAACGTTGCCACCCTTTATCTAGCACTTGGGGTCAACATACTAGGCCTCTTGCGATTAACTGACTGTTCATAAGATCACTGCATAGAAACAGTTTGCAATCTCTTTCTCAAAGTGATTGATCTATCTAATATTAGAACATCTCATTTTTATAATAATTATTATCGTTCCTAGCCAACATTTATGTTATGATCTCGTTTCTCAATAGTAATTTGGCGATTTTATGATGTGCAGGCCGCGGCTTGAGAGCAAATGTATGTTATTTTATCTACTCTTATTTATGAATTATCTTCCAGGAAATTATGTATATTCTTTGAAACTGAAGAGAATAATGTTTATCCGTTTGGTTAAACATGATACATTGGAAAATACAGATTAAAGCTATCACTTTTTATTTTATTTTGATACGTAATATTTCATGTTTGCAAGTTCTGGCCAAATCATCCAGTACTGTATGAAGGTTTTATTCACAATTAGCTGTAGTTCATGAATGGAACAAAACAAAAAAAAACTAACAAAGTAACCAGCTTATGCTATGAATAAAGTTTTGGACAAGGCCTGCTTATGTCTGTATAAAAACAAAATTAAATGTTGCAGTTCCACTTTAGTAACAAGAGTTTTGTAATTACAAAATTACAATAATGGCAGGTAAAAAACATTAAGCTGCAAAAAAGGCTAAGACTCTCTATTATGCTCTTAACATGTTTGGAGGTGCAAAAATAGATTTGCACCATTGTTGTGTCGTTTGCAGAGAGTTGCCATCTAATGCTTTTTAGCTTGTCTGATTTTCGCTCTCCTGACAAAAAGAGTGTTCAAAGTGAGCTATTATTGTGATCAGCCTGTGTCTGCCCCTTGTGCCTTTAAGTTGATAATTAATAAAATTAAACCTGTAAATACCAGAATTTGTGTCCGGCTATTAAATCGAGGGAAGGTCAAAACTGGACAGCCTTAGGTAATTTCAATCAGTATCAGAAAAACTTAATAACACTCGAAAGGCCACATCTTCTTCAAACTTTGTCAGAATTTGTTGTCTATAAGTCTAGCCAACTCAAACGTGTTTATCCTAGATATAAAAAAACAGGTCAATCATACACAGTATATTTAACACTCAACAGACCAATTGTCTACATGGGTCTTGACGAGCCAGGTTTGAATGTTTTGTTTGTGTAAAATCTAGATAAATTTTACCTGGGTCACTTGGAAAGAGCGTGTCATTAGCCAAATCTTTAACACCCATTGAGGCCGCTTTTTCAACTGATGTTGATAAATCTTTGTCATAATGTTTTTATCTGTAAGGAATCATGAAAATCTAAAAGGGGATTCCGAGTCAAAACTATCGCAAGGCAAATCGGGACAGCATTGGGGAAAAAAACCAAAGTCATTAGGTTCCAGAAAAACGTTAATAAACATCTAGGGGCCAATCGATTAAACTTGTCAGAATGTTGTCTATAAGGCTAGCCAACCGCTATACGTGTAGCTATGGCAATAAACTAGGTCAGATCAGGAAAGATTTTTTTAACACTCAAAAGCCAGATTGTCTACATGGTCTTGACGAGGATTGGTTTTTGAAGGTTTGTCTGTTTAAGATCTAGTAAATGTGTACCTGGTCACTTGAAAAGCGAGGTCATTGGGCCAAATCGTTACACATAGTGCCGCTTTTTCAACTTGATGATGAAAATCTTTGTCAAATGTTTATCTGTAAGAATCTATTAAAGATCAAAAGGGGAGACCGTGTATAAACAGATTCCACAAGGTCAAAGAAAGCATGCAAAACTTGTTAATGATCTTCCTGAATATACTGTACATGAAACACTGTTAAAGAAATGTTTGTCCTCTAGAAATCTAGTCCAAATTGAATTCTATGCTTTCTAGCTAGATAGGTCTGTGAGCGGTAAAAAATTTAGTGATGTCACTTGATTATCAGCAGTGGCATTTGTTAAACAAAATTGTTCAGTTCAATTAAAGCTTCTTGGCGAACTATTAGTTTTTAAACGTTATTTATTTCCACAAATTACATATACAAACATGAGTACTATATTCAAATTAAACATAATTTGATAAAACAGACATACATCATCAAAATATTCAAACTAGCTAGAAGTTTGAATCGAATGGATTGGAATACTAGCTACTTAAAACGTATATGAATTCCACCTCCCATTAGAAAATCAAGTTAGGTGATGATAGTATTTAGGCTGTGTAAGTATGTTATATCATGGTATTAGCTTGTGATGGTAAAGGGTAGGTATAATACAAAGTTTTGTGTGTTTTTTGTTTTGTTGGGGGGGGGGGGTGTGGGGGGGGGGTGTGGTGGTGGGGGTGGTGAGCTAAAAAAAAAAATATTAGTGGTATATAGTGGGTGGATTAGCTCTCTCTCCTCTCTCTGACCCTGGTCCTACTTCGACTGTGTATATTTTCAAAGGTATGCTCCTGTTTTCAACCAAAGCTTTTGTTTGTTCCAATTTAGGGGTTTTAGTGCTATGGCTAGCGTACTTCATTAAACAGTTCTTTACAATGTTATGATGAGGAAGGGCTACGAGACCAGTATACAATGCCTTATTCCATATTACCTTCGACTAGTAATTGGGATATTTTGTTTAAGAAATATATATAACATACACTAGGGCTGGTAACCACCCATTAGAAGTTAATCGTATTCATGTGCAGTATTAGACGGATTAGGTAAAACGTAATTATGGATCATGTAATACGATGACGCTACCATTGGAAAGTTGTTTTCAATAATCAAAGTGACTAAATGTTCAAAGGTCGGGGCTAAAAATTTCAATTATGATGCTAAAAGATTTTTCCTACAACAGTTATTTGGAAATAAATGAACATGGAACAGAAGCTGTTTGTCTATGATATTATTATTTAGGATGACTTTCAGAAGGGCTTACATTGTTATGAACCGCTTATTAATTTTTGTTCAAAAACAGGTTGCTATTCAGTTTTGCGACCTCATTTTTCTAGATTTTTCGAAAACTGTATACCGTTTAATGAAAGATACATAATGCCTTTGTCTGAATTCTGGCTGTCACAATATTTTGTTGCCAACATGAAATATGTATGTTTCTTTTTAAATCCTATTTTCGATAATTTTTTTCTCAAATATTTGGCAAAAGTTTGAATATTGATTAGTAAACAATCTTAGTGAATCCATTTTATGATGCCCCCGACCATCTCCCCCCCTCATTCACGTCAAACACCTCCTACTCCATTACAACCATCCCCCCACCCCAACCCCCCACCCCCACCCCTTCCGCCCCCTTTGATGTCGCTTACGTTATAAGTAATGTAATAATGGAAATGGTTTTCTAACCTTGTCATATGGCAATAACATCTAAATCTTGTGGGGGACTAAAAGTCAAAGTCCGTATGTTCTTTAAAGGGCTGGAATTTGCAATAAATTTACAAACTGTCTATTGAAAAATATAGAATAGATACACCTATCATAATCATTGTGCGTGTTAGCCTTGCGCACTGTTTGGGTTTTTCTACCTATCAAACTCATTTTTGTACAGATAGTCTCCATACAAGAAACGAAACAATTGCTCATAGACCCACTGACATGCGCTAAAATGCGGCAGTAGCAACTTGTTAAATTCATACTCGGTATTGCAGATATATCAGTTTCGCCTACCGAGATTACAAGACATCAACATCATAGTTATCGGTGAGTATATCACTTGATTGTAAAATATAATTTATCGCAAATTACGCTTAATTAGAATATAAAGAAACTTTAAATGTAAATGAAAGGACAGAATTATTGCTTAATAAGAATTATTGATATTCTTATGTAACAAACGAACGGGCCATTCGTTGATAATTGACATTCTCGCGTTCTTAGTATACGCATACATTGTTTTAAATTAATTAGCGCAAAGATTTGCGAAAGTATGATTTAGCGCAAAGCAATCATTTCTGTTTTCTTTATTCTAAGCTAACTTCACCTTACATTGTAATTTACTTTGCTATTCAAATGTCGATGTTTGTCGGGAGCTATGATGTATTATATTATTGATTGAATATGACATTATAATGCTTGTTAGATCCGTATCCAATTGTCTGAGAAAGATGCGGTCTGTAATCTCGGTGAATTTAGGCCAACTTGTTTTAGACTGTAGCCCGGTACACTTTCTTCCATGCTAAAATTGGTACAATATATCAATTGTTTATTAATTGTGTGGGCCTCTTAGGAGAGGTTTTCGGGTGCGCCCAGTATTCCATCTGATGAAATTTCGATCGAATTTTTTCAATGATATTTTAATTTATTCTGTTTATAACATCGTAGTTCAATTACTGTTGACAGCACCGATAAAAGAGATATAGTGTTTAGATCGTAATTTGATCAGATAAACTGTACAACGTGAACATAATTTTCCAGAAAATTTGCTAAATGGAACTGCTGATATGTTTATGTATTTGAATAATTTTCCTTAAAGGAAGGTTTGTAGAACAAATCTTTTATTTATTATCGAGGAAAAGATTTGATCGGGCGACTTCGTTTTGTCGAAAAGTAGAAAGTATCTTACTTTCTCGAAAAGCCATTTATGGTTGAGTGAATTTATTGAGAAATGGCCATACAAATCTGTAAAGATCCACTCAATCGCCCTTACCAAAGGTATTTAACTTACTTTCAATGTCCGTGGTTGGGAGATCAGAATGTAGCAATTATTTTTGGATAACCCCGAACGATCAAGAGCCTCCACCAAACCCAAGATACCCTAATTTTAGATCAAGAAGGGGTTGGGTGCTGGTGGGTGACGGTTTAGTTAGATACTTTGCTCAGATATTAAAGTAAAGTAAAAGATTCATTCTTCGCCGAGCATTTAAGTCCCCGACCGAATAAATTGGTGCCTGGTTGCACCATCAATTTTTATACTAGTGTTACAACTAAAATTAATTGCCTCATCTACTCCCATTTGCACTTTGTTTTAATAAATAGCCAACCTAATAAAGAACCTGCATATTCTCCAAAGTTTTCCGCCATCTATACACAATATTTTTATAAAATCGCTTGCACTGTTAACGTTATTGTATCATCAGCTTTTTTATAACGAAGACACAAAGACGAACAGCAGACAAACAGACAAAAAAAAACAAATGCATCAAATAAAATGATGTTCATATTTTCCATATTTTTTTCGATCTAGGAAAAATCTCTCATTTAAAAGTAATGGCAGAATGCACATTTTGTTACTGACATACAGACTGACAGACAGACATACAGACGGACGGACAAACATGTTGAATAAACAAATAATAGCCTTCATATTCTCTATAATTCCTTCTATCCATGAAT
>NW_026462161.1:0-14838 GCF_021730395.1 Mercenaria mercenaria | reverse complement strand
TTTGCAGTATGTTAAACATGGTAACACACATTAATACTACAAAATCTGTGCTGATATTTTACAAAACTGTTACGATATATATCAACACAGAAATCTCTATAGAGTTTCATTAGAAAAAAACTGTTGCGATATATATCAGCACAGTAAAACTGTTCCGATATATATTGCAACACTGTTTCTTTATTGAGGTCCTATCAAGGGAGTATAATTTTTTCCTTTCAAAGAAAAGATGATTTTAGCTCCAATTTACAGTTCACAGAGAAAGAATTATCACAAACACCTACATTTATAAAGTAAAAGAATAAATAAACTAGAATATTTCAAAAACTCGATAGTTATCGCCAAATTCAGAAATACATGAAATATATGAAATTCTGAGATTTCTCAATTTGATTTTTGTTTTTACAAACAAAACAACAAGTTTTACAGTATGTTTGGCCAATGAAATGCAAAGATTTAAAACCAATGCAGAAATCTGTTGGATACATTTATCTGGGGAACTCATTTTCTAAAACAGAAGTTTTAGTGTTTCAATCAGCGAGGCGCAGAAAGGGAATCAAAAGAGTAAAAATAATAAACAAATTTAAATGAAAATAATATATAAATTTTAATGATAAAACTATGCGATAAAACAGTTATAATATGTAATGCTCGTGTGTTACGAGGATATATCAGAGCTGGTTGTACATCTCGGTATTTTTCTCTGCACATATCTGTCTCAGCCTACCGGCCTCGACGATATGTGCAAAGAAAAATACCCGTGATGTACCCCTAGCTCCGATATATCCCGGTAACACACTCTCACACATACTATAACTATTACTTATACTGTCAGGTTCACTTATTTGTTCCATATTATTACAAACACCCATTATATAATTATTATATAATTACAGTAAAGTTTTTTCTTAGAAACTTCCTTGGCTTGTCAACATATAAGAAATTATATTTTTGTTTTATTGCATTAGCAAAAAAAAAAATAAAAAATCACGATCTAAATTTTGTTCATTACAAATCATATTATTTTCCCTTTTTTCTGGACTTTCAAACAAAATATAATGAGAACAGTTAATTCGGATTTCTTTTGGTGTTTTATAGTAAGACTGACTTAAATAAATAACAAAACAGTTTTTGTGACGTCCTTGAATAAAATATTCTGTTATTTCATTTTGAACCTTTTTTTCTTCACATACAAAATCATCAAATATTACTGACTACTTTTTGTTTTTCTGTCTGAAGATCATTAACATCAATTATTTGACTGGGATGAGCCGAACACTCAAGTTTTTCATTTCGATCTAATTTAATTTCATCTGCAATTTCATTTAAGTGATTTATAAAATCCTGATATTTACATTGTTCTAGGTTTTTAGTATACAGGTATAATTTATCATAATATATAAGAAGTTTTCGAAGTATATGATTAATGTATTTATTTTTCCTGATCCGGAAGATCCACATATTAACATTCTAAAACATGAATCTGGCATAAAACGATAAATTTGCTTAAAGTTATTAGAATTATCACTTTTTATGCCACCACTTTGCGGGGAGGGCATATAGATTTGCCCTTGTCGGTCCGTCCGTCCGTCCGTCCGTCTGTCCGTCCGTCCGTCCTTCCGAGAATGTTGTGTCGCGCATAGCTCCAAAAGTATTTGACGTAGAGTCACAAAACTTTAAAGGAATGTTGGTCAGCATGTGTAGTTGTGCATCTGGGGTTTCGCGTCCGGATTCATTCATTCATGTAGAAGTTATGGCCCCTGACTTTGTAAAAATTGGTCATTTTAGTGTTGTGTCGCGCCTAGCTCCAAAAGTATATGACATAGAGTAACAAAACTTTACAGGCATGTCTGTCAGCATGTGCAGTTGTGCACCTGGGGTTTCGCGTCCAGATTCATCCAGTCATGTAGGAGTTATGGCCCCTGACTTAGTAAAAAAATTGGTCATTTTAATGTTGTGTCGCGCATAGCTCCAAAAGTATTTGACCTAGAGTCACCAAAGTTTACAGGAATGTTGGTCAGCATGTGCAGTTGTGCACCTGGGGTTTCGCATCCGGATTCATCCAGTCATGTAGGAGTTATGGCCCCTGACTTAGTAAAAATTGGTCATTTTAATGTTGTGTCGCGCATAGCTCCAAAAGTATTTGACCTAGAGTCACCAAAGTTTACAGGAATGTTGGTCAGCATATGCAGTTGTGCAGCTGGGGTTTCGCGTCCGGATTCATTCAGTCGTGTAGGAGTTATAGCCACTGACTTAGTTAAAAATGGGTCATTTTAATGTTGTGTCGTGCGTAGCTCCAAAAGTATTTGATCTAGAGTCACCAACGTTTACAGGAATGTTAGTCAGCATGTGCAGTTGTGCACCTGCGGTTTTGCATCCGGATTCAGTATTGTAGGAGTTATGGCCCCTGACCTGGGAAAAAATTGTCATTTTAATGTCATGTAGTGGGGGCATCTGTGTCCCATGGACACATTTCTAGTTTATCATAATTAGGAATGTTTATTATATAATAATATTACATTATCTTACATTATCTTACATTATCTTATATTATTATATAAATGCTAGCAAAACTTAACATAAATGAGAGAAATAAACATCCTAGTTGGACAAAAAGTAAAATCTAAAAGAGAAGAAATAAGAAGAGAAAAAAATAAGTAAAGCTACCGGTCGAGAAATGTATAGTGAACTTTATAAACCAATTACAGAAGGAATAAAAAGTCAAAAAGAAGAATTGTCAAGTCAGTTAAAAGCATTACCTGAAATTAAAGAGCAATTAGCATTACTTCCGAAAAGTATATCAGAAGATCTGACACAAGGAATTACTGAAATAACTAAAGGAATACAGGAAAAATCTAAAATAAACCCCCCCCCCCCAAAAAAAAAACAAGCTTTAAAACCGGCTTCCTATACACCAATAGACTGGGGAGATGAATATGTTCGAGAGATGTTTCAACAAGATGAATTTCAGAAATTAGAAGATTACGGAAGAGAAAAGATGGGAATAACTGACAAACCGTTACCACCAGAGATCATAATGACGGAAGAAGAGATTAACAAATTATCAAAATAAGAGATTAATCAATTAGAAAACTATGTTCCAGTAGCAAAAACGAAAGACGGAATTAGATTCTTATCTAAAGAACATAAGGATTTGGATGATGATGAGTATGAAGAAGCTGAAGAATTTCCTGAAGAATTGGGGGTAAAACAAAAACAAACAAAAGTTAATTTAAATAAAGGCATTGACCTAAACGCTTTGGGTCACTATCAAACACCAGAACAAGTGTATAAAAATATCCTTGACAGCAATCCATTTTCTAGCCAGGTCGGACTATTAAACCCGAAAATTATTATAGATAATGTGACAAAAGACATAAAATCCCTAAATGCTAAAGAAACGGGTAAAGAAAACGTAAAAAAATCACACAAAAGGTAACAAGAAAATAAGAAGCAAAATATTTAAGATATCAAGCAAAAAATATTAAAAGATTACAAAGATCGAATTATACATATCAAGAATCTTCAACCTACAACAGGGAATTATCTGAAGTCAGAATATGGTTTTTAAATAAGAAAACGGGCGTTTTCAAATATGTTTTTTTTCTGTGACGTCATGTATATATTTTATCCACGCTTGTCAAACAAAAGAAAATATACATACCATTGTATTTGTTTCTTTTTACTATAAATAAATTCATATATGAGCCATGCCTGCATGTCTCACTTTCAAATACGAGTCAAGCCTGCATGACTCACTTTCAGAGTTGAGCCATGCCAGTATGACTCACTTTCAGAGATGAGGCATGCCTGCATGACTCACTTTCCGTCATACTGAGACATCCATGGATGACTTACTTCTGTAAACGAGCCATCCATGGATGACTATGTAGCCGTGTCCTCCACGGATGACTCACTAACAAGGTTGACATCCACGGATGACACACTTCTGTAAACGAGCCATCCACGGATGACTATGTAGCCGTGTCATCCATGGATGACTCACAAGGTTGACATCCATGGATGACTCACTTTCAAGAGTGACATCACTGAATGACTCAAATAATGCGTTATCAATTGATGTCTTAAATGTCGAGCCATACATGTATGTCTCAATTAAAGCACAGTCGGTTGATCCCTACGTTTCATATGAATTTGTAAATACTGAATCTGAAAATCACCTGTTACTTCGATTACGATGAGTTAAAGAAAATCATTCAAATTGGTATCAAAGTGTTATTATAATTTGGAGACAAGGGGTGTTGATCAGGAAGCAAGTCTAAGAAATAATCATAGTTGATGCTATTTGGGTATCTTATATGTCGTGCTTTAGCCTACATTTTTTATATATTAATATCTACTCATTAATTTCATTGTTACACAACAAATCTTTTTTGAAGTTGCAGAAACATTAGCTCAACCGGAAATAAATAGATTTGATCAGAATACTTTAACCACAGGAAGTATTGATGAAATGGAAACACATGTTCAGTGGCAAATCTAAACATGCTAATCTACCTCTTTGTATATCAAGTGAAAACCAGTTCAGTTTCAAATATTTGTTAACTCATCAGATCTGTCCAAATGATACTTTGAATTACTTCCACCAATCACAAGTAGATGTAATATCAAATTATAGTTTTAATTGTTTGTAATCTCTGTTTAACTGGACCACTCGTACACCCTTGTGCAAAATGCTAAATGATCACTCATTCTTCTGCAATCACAACAACTCCTCATGACTTCACCTCCGAATCCATTGCAACACTTGTATTTTTGAAAAGAAAAATGTAATGATTAATATTAGTAAATCTTATGATATAAAATCATTCATAAAAGGTGTTTTCTGTTCGCAAAGATTTAGATACAGAAGCAAAAATACAGTTATCAGCTCTTAGTGTGAAATCACAGTATTAATTGAACTGTAATATACTCCTCATAAATGTGTGTTGGGCATTTTGACAGGTATATTAATTAAAAGTATGCAAGACAAGCTGAAAAGTAGACTGAAATACAACAAGAGCTGTTTGAAAAACACATATCCCCACTGATAGCCTTAGATATTAAATGACCTCGAACTTTGACCCAGGTTCAAGTTTAATAGGTGTCTTCTATTAAAGGAGACTAACCATTCTATAAAACTGGAAGTATGTAAGTCAAACAGACCTTGATCTAAATGGATTTCACCCTAAGTGACCTTGACCTTTGACCCCATGACCTGGAAATTATTAAGGGTCATCTTCTCAAGGAGACTTGGTAAATTAGATTTGCTGATATTGATCTATAAAGGATACGATGCTAAGTGACTTTGATCTTTGACCCAGTGGCCCAAAATTCATAAAGGTAATCTTCTAAAGGAGACCAATCAACCTATGAAATTTGAAGTATGTAGGTCAAACAGATTTTAAGATATTGCTTTAAAATGGATTTGACCCTAACTGACATTGACCTTTGACCTCATGACCCAGAAATTATTTGGAGACTAAACATCTAATAAACTATGAAGGCTCAAGTCCAAATGGTTCTCAAGATAACCAGTGAATGAAGTCATCCATGCAATACAAAGTCTCCTGGAAAGCACCTAATTTTCTCTACTGCAGTGCAACATTATGAATATATACGATATCTGTCAGTGATGTATAAACAATATTGTATATATATATATATACAATATGTTGCATCAAACGCTTGGATTAAAATTTGCATATACAAAAACCTACAGATGTTTATTGTTAAGTAACACCCATAAATATAAACAAAAGTGTCAGAATGTCCCAACATACTCCCGTCATAGCAATTTCTTTACACTAGCACCTGCATTTTCATACTGATTTTTATTGGCCAATTATAAAACAAGAGGGCCATGAAAATCATGTATAGCTCACCTGATCTATTGACCTAAAGATCATCAGGATTAACATTCTGACCAAATTTCATTAAGATATGGTCATAAATGTGGCCTCTAGTGTGTTAACTAGTTTTTTGTTAATTTGACCTAGTGACCTAGTTTTTGACCCCCACATGACCAAGATTCTAACTTGGCCTAAAGATCATCAAGATTTATAGTCTGACCAAGTTTCATGAAGATACAGTCATAAATTTGACCTCTAGATTGTTGACAAGCTTTACCTTTGATTTGACCTGTTGATCTAGTTTTTGACCCCATATGACCCAGATTCGAATCTGACCTAGAGGTCATCAAGACATCCATGAGTTTCAAACTTAAATTCAGGTCTCTCGAGTGTTAACAATCTTTACATTTGATTTGATCTGACCAAGTTTTTGACCCTACCTGACCCAGATTGAAACTTGACCTAAAGATCTTCAAGATAAACATTCTGATAAAGTTATCAAGATATTGTCATAAATGTGGCTTCTACAGTGTTTACAAGCTTTACCTTCGATTTGATCAGGTGACCTAGTTTTTTACCCCATCTGACCCAGATTTAAACTTGAACTAAAGGTCATCAAGATTAATATTCTGACCAAGTTTCATTAGGATATGGTCATAAATGTGACTTATCGAGTGTTAACTAGCTTTTCCTTTAATTTGACCTTGTCACCTAGTTTCTGTTTTCACTTGACCTAGATTTTAACTTGACCTAAAAGTCACCAAGATGAACATTCTGACCAAGATTCATAGAGATATTATCATAAAGGTGACTTAGAGATTCTTAATAAGCTTTACATTTGATCTGACCTTGTGACCTAGATTTTGACCCAAGATGACCCACTATCAAATTCATCCAATATTTTATTAAGGGTAACATTCTGACTAAGTTTCATTAAGATTGGGCCAAAATTGTGACCTCTAGAGTGTTAACAGTCAAATTGTTGACGATGACAGACACTGGACGATCACAAAAGCTCACCTCGAGCACTTTGTGCTCAGTTGAGCTAAAAACGTATAAGTTATTTATAGTAACAACAATTGGAAGCTAATCCTATATACAAACAAGAAAAAATATATCTAATATAAGTCCACACTAAACTCTTTACCAGGTAGAGATAGGTCAAAATACACCTACAAGAGGGTCATGATGACCCTAGATCGCTCGCCTGAGTAATATGAGCTACATGTTTCAAATGTCAAACTGATGATTTAGAAATTTTTTGGAAGATTTTCCGATGTACAATCAAGTAACCCTTGGGGCGGGGCCAATTTTACCCAAGGGGTCATGATTTGAACATAATTTGTAGAAGTCTACTAGGCAATGTAACATATCAAATATCTAAGATCTAGGCATTCTGGTTTATTTTTAGCAAAGTTTTCCCTATGTACAATCAAGTAACCCTTAGGCCTGGGTAAATTTGACCCTGTGGGGTCAAGATTTGAACAAATTTTGTAGACGTCCACCAGGCAATGCAACATGTCAAATATCTAAGATCTAGGCCTTCTGGTTTATTTTTTGAAATTTTTTGAAGATTTTTCTATGTAAAATCAAGTGACCCCTGGGGTCATGATTTGAACAAATTTTGTAGAGGTCCACTAGGCAATGCTACATGACAAATATCTAAGCTCTAGGCCTTCTGGTTTATTTTTAGAAAATTTTAAAGGTTTTCCTATGTACAATCAAGTAACCCTATGGGGCGGGGTCAATTTGACTCCAGGGGTCACGATTTGAACAAATTTTGTAGAGATCTACTAGGCAATGCTACATGTGAAATATCTAAGCTCTAGACCTTCTGCTTTTTTTTTAGAAAAATTTTGAAGATTTTCCTATGTAAAATCAAGTGACCCCTGGGGCGGGGTCAAAATTGACCCCGGGGGGTCATGATTTGAACAAATTTTGTAGAGGTCCACTAGGCAATGCTACATGTCAAATATCTAAGCTCTAGGCCTTCTGGTTTATTTTTAGAAATTTTTGAAGATTTTTCTATGTACAATTAAGTAACCCTATGGGGCGGGATCAATTTTAACCCGGGGGTCATGATTTGAACAAATTTTGTAGAGGTCCACTAGGCAATGCTACAAATTAAATATCTAAGCTCTAGGCGTTCTGGTTTATTTTAAGAAAAATTTTTGAAGATTTTCCTATGTAAAATCAAGTGACCCCTGGGGCGGGGTCAATTTTGACCCCGGGGGTCATGATTTGAACAAATTTTGTAGAGGTCCACTAGACAATGCTACATGTCAAATATCTAAGCTTTAGGCCTTCTAGATCTGGTTTATTTTTTTATTTATTTTTGAAGATTTTCCTATAGAAATCTATGTAAAATCAAGTGACCCCTGGGGCGTGGTCAATTTTATCCCTGGGGTCATGATTTGAATAAATTTAGTAGAGGTCCACTAGGTAATGCTACATGTCAAATATCTAAGCTCTAGGGCTTCTGGTTTTTGAGAAGAAGATTTTTTAAGATTTTCCTATGTAAGATCAAGTGACCCCTGGTGCGGGGTCAATTTTGACCCCAGGGTCATGATTTGAACAAACTTGGTACAGGTCCTCTAGGCAATGCTTCACACCAAATATCTAAGCTCTAGGGCTTCTAGTTTTTGAGAAGAAGATTTTTAAAGTTTTTCCTTTCGGTTGCCATGGCAACCAGAGTTCTACATGGAATTCAATTCTTTGAACAGCGTTTGTAGAACTTCACCCAAGGAACATTCCTGTGAAGTTTGGATGAAATTGGCCTAGCGGTTTATGAGGAGATGTCGTTTAAAGTAGAAGTTTACGGACGACGGACGGTGAGTGATCAGAATAGCTCACCCTCAGCCTTTGGCTCTGGTGAGCTAAACAAGAGGGCCATGAAGGCCCTGTATCGCTCACCTGACCTATTGACCTAAAGACCATCAAGATTAGCATTCTGACCAAGTTTCATAAAAATATGGTCATAAATGTGATCTCTAAAGTGTTAACTATCTTTTCCTTTGATTTGACCCAGTGCCCTAGTTTCTGAACCCACATGACCCAGATTCGAACTTGTTCTAAAGATCATCAAAATTAACATTCTGACCAAGGTTCATGAAGATACAGTCATAAATGTGGCCTCTACAGTGTTAACAATCTTTTCCTTTGATTTGATCTTATAACCTAGTTTTTGACCCCACCTGACCAAGATTTGAACTTGACCTATAGATCATCAAGATCAACATTCTGACCAAGTTTCATTAAGATATGGTCATAAATGTGGCCTCTACAGTGTTAACTAGCTTTTCCTTTGATTTGACCTGGTGACCTAGTTTTTGATCCTACATGACCCAGATTCAGTCTGGACCTTGAGGCCATTAAGTTTAACATTCTGACCAAAATTCATGAAGATATAGTTATAAATGTGGCCTCTACAGTGTTAAAAATGCTTTTCCTTTGATTTGACCAGGTGACCTAGTTTTTGACCCCAGATGACCCAATATTGAACTTGGCCAAGATTTCATTGAGAGTAATATTCTGACAAAGTTTCATTAAGATTGGGCCAAAATTGTGACCTCTAGACTGTTAACAATCTTTTCCTTTGATTTGACCTGGTGACCTAGTTTTTGACCCCAGATGACCCAATATCGAAGTCATCTAAGATTTTATTGTGTGACCTCTAGAACTACTATTGTTACTGATCACTTGTGTGAAGTTTCATTAAACTGTGTCAAGGGGATCAGGAGAGATGGTGTGCACAAGATTGTGTCTATGTATATAGTATAGTAACAAAAAACAAAGTCCCGTAACTCTGCAATTTTTTTTTCTGAAAGAACCTAACATGCCCCTTGCACAACTACTGTTGTTACTGATCACTTGTGTGAAGTTTCATTAAATTGTGTCAAGGGGATGAGGAGAGATGGTACGCACAAGATTGTGTCTATGTATATAGTATAGTAACAATAAACAGTCCCGTAACTCTGCAATTTTTTGTTTTCTGAAAGAACCTAACATGCCCCATGCACAACTACTGTTGTTACTGATCACTTGTGTGAAGTTTCATTAAATTGTGTCAAGGGGATGAGGAGAGTTGGTTCGCAAAAGATTGTGTCTATGTATATAGTATAGTAACAAAAAACAAAGTCCCGTAACTCTGGGGGGGGGGGGGGGGGTAAAGAAACAAGAAGACCAAATGGTCCTTGGTCGCTCACCTGAGAACAGTTTGATCCAATTTAATGAGTATCTTAATACTTAAAATGCGACCACTTTTGCATAGGCAAGGTATTTGTTTGATTCGACCAGACGATCTTGTTTATGACCCATACTTGATCTCTACCTAGCTTTTAAGACAAACATTCTGATCAAATTTCAAGAAGATCCACTGAAAGATGCAACCCCTATTGCATACACAAGGTTATTCTTTGATTTGACGAGGTGACCTAGGTTTTGACCTAACATGACCCATATTTGAACTTGACCTAAATTTCATTAAAGCAAACATTTTCGTCAGATTTCATGAACATCCTACCTTAAATGTAGCCCCTATTGAATTAAAAAAATTCTTTGATTTTACTGGGTGACCTAGTTCTTGACCCCAGATCACCCCTATTTGAACTCTGTCTAGATTTTATCAAAACAAACATTTTAATCAAATATCTTGAAGATCCAGTGAAAACATGCAGCCCCTATTGCATACACAAGGTTATTCTTTTATTTGACCTAGTATTTGACCCAAAATGACCCATATTTAAACTTGACCTAGATTTCATCAAAGCAAACATTTTGATCAAATTTCATGAACACGCTGCCTAAATAATGTAGCCCCTATTGCATTCACAATATTTTTCTTTGATTTTTTTGGGTGACCTAGTTTTTGACCAGATGACCCCATTTGTACTCCACCTAGATCTATTTTATAAAGACAAACAATCTGGAAAAAAAATTCATGAATATCCAATGTAAAATGCAGCCACTATTGTATACACAAGGTTTTTCTCTGATTTGACCTAACGACCTAGTTTATGACCCCAGATTACCCATATTCGAACTTGACTTCATTTTTTTTCAAGGCAAAGATTCTGACTAAATTTTATGAATATCTATTGTAAAATGCAGCTCCTACTGCATACACAAGGTTTTTCTTTGATTTGACCAGGTGATCTAGTTTTTGACCCCAGATGACCCAGTTCGAACCTGACCTAGATTTCATCCAGACAAAATTCTGGCAGATTTCATGAAGATCAGGTGTAAAATGCAGTCCTTATTGATTACTCAACGTTTTTCTATGATTTGACCTAGTGACCTAGTTTTTGACCCCAGATGACCCATTTTCAAATCAGACCTAGATTTTATCAAGGCAATCAGTTTGACAAAATTTCATGAAGTTAAATTGAAAAATACAGCCTCTACAGCATTCACAAGCTCAATGTTGACAGACGACAGACATTGAGTGATCACAATAACTCACCTTAGCATTGCTCAGGTGAGCTTACAAGGGTGCTCATGGTGGTGAACATTTGTGCTAAGTTAGTCAAAATCCCTCAAGGCATGAAGAAGAAATGCTCTGGACAAAGTCATTCTTCAATTTGACATCTGACCTCCAAGTGTGAGCTTGATGTTAGACCTAGGGACCTGGTTCTTGCGCATGACAATCCGTCTCATAGTGGTGAACATTGAGCTAAGTTACATTAAAATCCCTCCGTGCATGAAAAAGAAATGCGCTAGACAAAGTCATTCTTGTATCTGACCATTGGCCTCTATATGTGACCTTGACCTTTGACCTAGGGACCTGGTTCTTGCACACTCCGTCTTATGGTGGTAAACATTTGTGCCAAGTAATATTAAAAACCCTTAAAGGATTTTTGAGTTACAGACTGGACAGGGAAAAAAGCCCTTTTGGCCTTTGACTTCTAAGTGTGACTTTGACCTTTCAGCTAAGTGCCCAGGTTTTAGCATTGCATGCCACTTTGTCTCATTCAGAAGATGTTGCCTATAGTGTTAACAAAGTTTTTCTATGATTTCTGCTACTGTCCTACTTTTAAACCTTTTGTAATCTAATTTGAGACTTGGTCTAGATTTGACAAAATCAAATATTCTTAGGTTTAAGAAAATCAGGATGTGGCCTCTAGAGTGTTTACAAGATTTTTGTATGATTTGCCCTAATGACCTAGTATTTGAAATCAGGTAACTTGTCTAGATTTTATAGAGACAAACATCCTGACCAAAGTTTCATAAAGGTTTGGTATAAAATGTGCCCCATTGAGTGTTAAAACAAGGGTTTACTATCTATTGACCGTGTGACCTAATTTTTGGCCCACATGACCCAGTAACACCCTTGTCTGAGATTTTATTAAGGGTAACAGACTGACCAAGTTTCATTAAGATGTGATTGAAACTGTAACCAATAAAGTGCATACAGGCAAATTGTTGATGACGATGACACAGGGAGATCACTATAGTTCACCATAAGCACTTTGTGCTAAGGTGAGCTAAAAATCTTACAGTTTAGATATGTGGTGCACACGAGTTTAAGCTATTTGCCCCAAAGTGTGACCTTGTCCTTGGTCATGGGTTGCGCGCTCTGCATGTCGTGTAGATGAAGTAAATTGGTGAAAAACTTGATGGACAATAAAAGTTTAATGAAAATTCATTCCAAAATGTGAATGGTAAAGATTTTCTATTATCTGACCAAATGACCTAGATTTTATGCCTAGGTGACAAAGTTTTGCAACTACCATTTAATTCATTTTGACCAACATTCCAACAAGATTTCAGGTATATCAGACAACTGTTCCTGTAACTTATTATAGGATCCCCATTTGACAAAGTTTCATCATATCAAGAAAAACATTCTGACAAAATTTCATGTAGATCACTCAGAAAATGTGGCCAGTGGATTGAAAACAGGTTTGTCCTACGATCTTATCCAGAGATGCATTTTTTTTAGCTCACCTGTCACGAAGTGACAAGGTGAGCTTTTGTGATCGCGCAGCGTCCGTCGTCCGTGCATTCGCCCGTGCGTAAACTTTTCCTTGTGACATCTCTAGGTCAAATTTTTCATGGGATCTTTATGAAAATGGGTCAGAATGTTCATCTTGGTAAATTCTAGGTCAAGTTCGAAACTGGGTCACGTTCGATCAAAAACTAGGTCAATAGGTCAAATAATAGAAAAACCTTGTGACCTCTCTAGAGGCCATACTTTTCACGGGATCTGTATGAAAGTTGGTCTGAATGTTCATCTTGATGATATCTAGGTCAAGTTTGAAAGTGGGTCACGTGCCATCAAAAACTAGGTCAGTAGGTCAATTAATAGAAAAACATTGTGACCTCTCTAAAGGCCATATTTTTCAAGGGATCTGTACGAAAGTTGGTCTGAATGTTTATCTTGATGATATCTAGGTCAAGTTTGAAACAGGGTCATGTGCGGTCAAAAACTAGGTCAGTAGGTCTAAAAATAGAAAAACCTTGTGACCTCTCTAGAGGCCATACTTGTGAATGGATCTCCATAAAATTTGGTCAAAATGTTCATCTTGATGACATCTAGGTCAGGTTTGAAAGTGGGTTACGTGCCTTCAAAAAGTAGGTCAGTAGGTCAAATAATGTAAAAACGTTGTGACCACTCTAGAGGCCATATTTTTCATGGGATCTGTATGAAAGTTGGTCTGAATGTTTATCTTGATGATATATAGGTCAAATTTGAAACTGGGTCAACTGCGATCCAAAACTAGGTCAGTAGGTCTTGAAATAGAAAAACCTTGTGACCTCTCTAGAGGCCATACCCTTGAATGGATCTTCATGAAAATTGGTCAGAATGTTCAGCTTGATGATATCTAGGTCAGGTTTGAAACTGGGTCACGTGCCCTAAAAAACTAGGTCAGTAGGTCAAATAATAAAAAAACCTTGTGTCCTCTCTAGAGGCCACACTTTTCATGGGATCTGTATGAACTTTGGTCTGAATATTCATCTTGATAATATCTAGGTCAAGTTTGAAACTGGGTCAACTGCGGTCAAAAACTAGGTCAGTAGGTCTAAAATTAAAAAAATCTTTTGACCTCTCTAGAGGCCATATTTTTCAATGGATCTTCATGAAAATTGATCTGAATGTTTACCTTGATGATATCTAGGTCAGTTTCGAAACTGGGTCACGTGTGGTCAAAAACTAGGCCAGTATGTATAAAAGTAGAAAAACCTCGTGACCTCTCTAGAGGCCATATTTTTCATGAGATCTTCATGAAAATTAGTGAGAATGTTCAGCTTGATGATATCTAGGTAAAGTTCAAAACAGGGTCACGTACCTTTGAAAACTAGGTCAATAGGTCAAATAATAGAAAAACCTTGTGACCTCTAGAGACCATATTTTTCAATGGATCTTCATGAAAATTGGTCAGAATTTTTATCTTGATAATATCTAGGTCAAGTTCAAAACTGGGTCACATGAGCTCAAAAACTAGGTCACTATGTCAAAAAATAGAAAAAACGACGTCATACTCAAAACTGGATCATGTGGGAAGAGGTGAGCGATTCAGGACCATCATGGTCCTCTTGCTTATTATGGATTTCTAAGTTTCTAAAATAATCTTGATTTCTTATAAAAAGCAAACATTCTGACCAGGTTTCCTATGGATCAGTTATGGTATTTGGAGTGCTAACAAGATTTTTCTTTGACTTTGACTAAGTGACCATTAAGACTAACATCTATAGCTATATTTCATCTACAGACCAAGTAAATGTCCTCTAGCCTATATACAAGATTTTTCTATTGCTTGAACAATTGATAACCAACGTTTTCTAGATTTTTTAAAGACAAACATTCTGACAAGGTTTTATATTGTTCATGTAGAAAATTTGGTATCTTCAATGGTTCATGGATAAATAGTTTTTTTTATATGATTTGAGTTAGTGGATTGTGCTTAACAGCTGATGACCTAGTTGTAAAATTGACCTAAACTTTAGTATGGACTGTTCTATATATACATGTAGATAAGTACAAAGG
>NW_026462160.1:0-5822 GCF_021730395.1 Mercenaria mercenaria | reverse complement strand
ACTTTCCGCGAGTGATGAAATATGAGAAAAACGTTACTTTTGAGACAAACCTTTCAAAATCCATCTATTTCAGGGGAAAAGATGTCTATTCTCTAAACTTTGTGTGCTGTGACTGGAATCTATGTTATATGCAATATGTACATAAATTCTAAACTGAAAACGAACAACGAAATACTGATTCAGAGGACATACTGCCGAAAGTACCCCCGAGGTCTGTTCCACAGTCCGAGCCGCTATTTTGCTGTTAAAAAGCTTACTGAATTGATAGAAATCAATGAATTTGCATTTAAATGCCTTATTTGACGACTTTAATGTCACAGTAAGCATATGTCTAAGTAAGATGGTGTCATAACAGATATATCTTTCATTATATCGGCTCGGAAACACTGTAAAACTGACTTTCATGTCTGAATCGCGGTTATCTCCCCTTAGTTATTGCTCTTTAAAAACTCTCATTTTGCTTCAAATTACTTTAAAACTCATATTCCTTCACAATCATACTGAAAACCTCTAAGACATCAAATAAATGCACATGGAAGAACTTACAAATTTTCAAGATTTGCTCTTAAGGAGGCAGTAAACAGTTTTTCTGAGCTTCTCGGCCTAGAGTCGCCAACCTAACTTTCAAAACCTCACACAAAAGTCTGTAACCACACACCTGAAATAAGATATTGCAACATTAACATCACTGTATGTCTATCGTTACAAACCATCTGCAATACATCTCTAATATCTAGTTTTCTGTTTACAAGACCTGAATTTTGTGCTCTCCCGGTCGCGGAAACTGATGACGAAAAAAGCTAAATTTGCCAATTTTTCAATCGCTGCAGAAAATTCCCTGAAAATGATAGCCACAATGCTACACTGTTCCGTACTCCAGTAACACTGTAAAAATCTGAAAATAAGCTGAAATATATGGGCCCTCCGTACCGTTTTTTTTACATTCACTTTCCTGAGGCACCTGCTAAAATGACAACCCCATTTTCAGCTAGCTCAGAGGAAGCATGTATACGCTCCTGCAAGTCATTACGTCATACTATCAAGATCAGGCTACTCAACTGATTTTTTTTTTAAATAAGTGAAACTCAATTCTAGCCGCTGAAACTTAAATTCTGGGCATTATTATTATTTAAAAGTTCAAATATGCACTTCTTTCCCGAAAATTGCTCTTATTTGTAAATTTCACCCCGGCCAATTGACACTAACAGCTCAAAACGTTTACTGCCTCATGGCGGGTAAGATTCTGGGAAAAACAGGTTGTAGTTGATAAAACATTAAATACATTGTTTTACATCAAAATTCATAGATTTACTCAGCAGATTTACTTCTGAAGGTTACTACAACAATATGAAATTGGAATTTAAACATCTGGAAACTAAAATGAAGGAAAAAGGGATTACTGACAACTGTCGTGAAATTCGGATACATTTACAACTTCGACAAAGTTCTGTCAGGGGAAAACAGCTTCAAAAATTGAAGGATGATCAAATGCTGGTACAATACGTAATGTCTGGTTGTTGCCTTGTGAATAAAAACCTAAGACAACATCCAGCTTCATGCTTGTCGCCAGCAAAGCGCAAAACGAAAGTAAACAACCCAAGTGAAAGAACGAAGGATAAATAAAAAGGTAAATTTCTAATTTAGAGCATTTCAAAATAGTAGGCTACTTCAGCACCATCCGCATACATCTATAATCGGTATTAAAACCAAAGGTTGCGTCTTATATGAACGTTTTAAATTAAAACTTATTTCCGGCTTGAAAAGTTGATCGAAATTTTATTATCTTAAAACACCAAGGAGCTTGTTTTGGTCAATCTAACTAGCTCTGCGTGCGTTCTATTTTCGGTTTAAAATTGCACCAAGCATCCACTGAACTTTGTAGCATAGAAATGGGTTTATGGAAAGATATATTGCATGAAATCACAGAAGAGGTGTAAGCCTATTTTTTTTTCATAGAGAAAGATTACGATCATTTCAAAATATTCGTGATAATTTTTATTTGCACGACTTAGGAAAATTAATTGCAGCCGTAACGGAGGGGGCGAAAAATTCGTACCTGTTTCCCGAAAACCACGATCGTATGCACTTCAATTTGATTTAATATTACATTCCAGCTGGTGTTGTGGATTGACTATCATTAAAGAGTATAATTAATTCGAAAGAAACATTTTTTTTTAACAAGTTCGCCTTTTTAATCGCGGTAGATTTGTGGTGTTTTCCGTCCCCAAATATTCACGTTTTGGCGTACGATTTTTCTCGGTAATTATACAATAGCGGGATTTGGAAAACTGCAATGAAATAATTTGGATCATTCAAACAAAGTTGGAAAAATTCCAGTTTTTAATATTTGAATTTGAAATAATAAATTTCGTAAAAAGATCCTCCGGGTGCATTAGAATGCGGCCAAGAAGAATAATAGCAGCTAGACTCGGTTGGATTGAGTCTGTTCTGAGAGGTATAATGTCCCCTGCGCCGGGCTTAGCAGCAACTTTATTACACATATGTTGAATGGACTCATGATCCCAATGACCAGGAAAATATACAACACTAAACTGCAATTTTGGCATGATTATGAAGCTATTTTATATTAATCTACAGCTGAAAATTGAAAAAGGGGCAACCCGAAGTATCATGATGTGTGCTGATTGGAGTTTATTAGTAGTTGTTTTGGTTGTTTTAAAATTGAATGACACATTTAATTTCATTGGTAATTATTTCTTTATGGTTGTTCTTAGTTTAAGAACTATTTCTGAAATGTCTTTTATCAAAGTATTTTATATGTATAATATATTCATAGCCTGCTTTTACCAAGATGAGATCTCATTTGGAAAAAAATCACCTGTCAATGTCAAGGGGCCTGAACAGGGAAAAACCCGTTTCTAACAATACTTGAGGACCACTTGACCCGGAGTTTGAAACTTCATAGGATGATTTGGACATGTAGAGTAGATGAACTCTATTGATCAAAATTTAAAGGTCATATGAAAACAGTTTCCACCAATAACTTTAAAATCATTTGAGACAGAACATTCAATCACGTGATAGGAATTACAAAGTCGATGCCCCTTAATGTACTGGGGTCACTTGACTTAAGGGAAATGTCACAAAGGCATGAAGATGGAAAAAACACTTTCTGGATCACTAACTTGAATTCACTTGACCCAGAAAGTTGAACTTATAGGATGATTGGACGTGCAGAGTATGGACCCCCCGTGATTTTGGACTCACTTGATCAAAAATCAAGGTCACAGGGGCCTTAACATGGACACGGTTTACTTGGAAACCAAATTTTACCCGAAATTTTTTTAACTTCATAGGGTGATTGGACATGCCAAGTAGATTATCTCTATTGCAGCAAACATTAGTGTCTCTTTGTCTTTCGCCCTATCCTCTATTGACTTCTTGCCTAGTACGACAATGCATTGGGGGGCTAGGAAGACATGGGCATCTTCTAATTTTTTAATTTAATTGTCCTCATCGATGGAGGGGGGTATATTGTAATATTAATGTTTGGATGATGAATGTTGGCGGTCTGTGACAAATCGTTTCCGGATGATAACTGAAACGCTTTGGGCCATCGGTCATGAGATTGGGAGATTTGTCATGCCACAATGGCCCCTATTGGTTTTGGGGTTCAGTAGGTCAAAGGTCATTCACATTTACAATGAACTTTTTTGCCAGAAAACTAATTATGCTTTGGTCTAAGAATACGTTTGATACGGGGTCATTTAAACTGGCAAAGACTATGATTATTGATTTAAGATCAATACGTAATTGTCCAGTACTCATGACCAAATAATTTCTGTTCCTTGTCGTTAAATCATGCAAGTGTTCTACAGCTCTTGTTATAACTAGAATTTCCAAATAACACATAATTTTCCCAAATTTGTCGATGATGACCTTGCTCCATTTACTGTTTTCTCCTTGTTCCGGTAAAAGCAGGGTGTTTTCCATTGATTTGTTTAAAAAAGCTTATAATTCAAAAAGGTTTGAGCAAATTAACCAAACCTCACCAAAATTTTTAAATTTAAG
Organism: Mercenaria mercenaria; assembly: GCF_021730395.1. Classification (NCBI taxonomy): domain Eukaryota; kingdom Metazoa; phylum Mollusca; class Bivalvia; order Venerida; family Veneridae; genus Mercenaria; species Mercenaria mercenaria. Next base: position 1,790 of record NW_026462160.1, on the reverse strand, counting down.
CACCCCAGGTTTGCTCATATATTTTTTATCCCTTTGAATAGTAAAAGGAAAGTTTTACCCATTGATTTTGGTAAAAGAAAAGTTTAAAATGCTTCTTAATCAAAAGTAGTTTAACTAGAATGAAACCAAACTTAAGCTAAACTGTTCATGCCCATTACCAAAGCTGTCAACCCCTGCCCACATCAGTCCTCTCAGTGCTTTGGGTTCATTTATTTTTATTAAACGCCATTCTTGCAAATCAACTTGACACTTTTGTCAAGGAATGACTATGGCTTACATTTACAATTTCTGGGCCAAAAACGATCGTTATGTTTGAGATATTCACTTACAATTTCTTCAGTTTGAAAAATCGAGCAAAAAACCAAAATTTTGCGTAATTTTTTTGTTTATGAACAACCTGTGAAAACTTTTATCATCTGATTAACAGATGTGTCCTTTCAGAACATTTGTGTGAAGTTTCCGGGTTCTAACGTTTTTCCTGAAAAGTATATTAGCTGTTAAATAGGCATGGTCGAAAAAAAGACTGTCGAAAACGGCCGCCCCTGTTTGCAATAGGCCCGTCGTTGAAGTCAGCTGTCGGCTTTCACAAGTAAAAAAATTGTCTTGTAGTATGTTAATGCCGGTAGTGTCTCGTCTTTATGTTTTATTTGTATCTGTCTGTGTTTTGTGCCCCCTTTAGTGGGGGGGGCATTGGATTTGGACTTGGCCGAAGTTCGTGACGCGCCTGCTCAAAAGTATTTTGATATAAATTGATGAAACCTTGCATGAGTCTTTATCTGTATGAACTTGCGCACCTCCTATTTTTCGTCTGGTTCCGTTCCCTGAAATAGTCAAAAATGCACATTTTCACCTTGTGACACCCTAGCTAAAAATTTTTTGATATGATTCATGAAACCTTGCATGAGTCTTAATTATGATATGATCTTGCGCACCTCCTATTTTTAATCCCCCGTCGTGGCGGAGGGATTATAGGAATGGTCTGCGTCCGTCCTTCCGTCCGTCTGTCCGTCCTTCCGTCCGTCCTTCCGTCCGTAACAAAATTTGTGTCCGGTCCATATCTCCTAACCCCTTGAAGGATTTTTGTGAAACTTGGGTCAATGATCACCTCATCAAGACGATGTGCGAACCCATGAGTCAACCTTGTCGGTTCAGGTCAGGTCACAACTCAAGGTCAAAGGTTTGAGCCCGCCATTTGTGTCCGCTCTATATCTCCTAAACCCTTTGAAGGAATTTATAAAACTTGGGTCAATGATTTACCTCATCAAGACAATGTGCAGAACCCATGAGTCAGCCATGCCGGCTCAAGGTCAAGGTCACAACTTAGGGTCAAGGTTTGAGCCTTCCTTTTTGTGTCCGCTCTATATCTCCCAAACCCCTTGAAGGAAATTTTTTAAAACTTGGGTCAAATGATCACCTCATCAAGACGATGTGCAGAACCCATGAGTCAGTCATGGGCCGGCTCCAAGGTCAAAGTCACAATTAGGGTCAAAGGTTTGAGCCTTCCAAATTTGTGTCCGCTCTATATCTCCTAAACCCCTTGCAGGATTTTATCAAACTTGGTCAAACGATCACCTCATCAAAGCAATGTGCAGAACTTATGAGTCAGCCATGTCGGCTCAAGGTCAAGGTCACAACTTAGGATCAAAGGTTTGAGCCTTCCATTTCGTGTCCGCTCTATATCTCCTAAACCTCTTGAAGGAATTTTATAAAATTTGGTCAAAAAGATTCTCATCAGAAAGATGTGCAAAATTTGAAACAACCTGCCGCTCGTCAAGGTCCAACAAGGGTCG